>NC_057804.1:91888240-92117455 GCF_018294505.1 Triticum aestivum
TATAGCTATGTCTTCAAGTTGAATCTTTTGAACTAAGTGAATGTGATCGGACCCTAATCTCTCTATGCTTCCTATCTCAAACTCTATCTGTCCAAATCATATGCATTCTATTGAAACTTTCGAATGTCTTCTCTGCATCCTTGTCAGCAGAAAACACAGAGACAAAACATCAAGTCCCATTTAAATGAATCATCTAAACTGTCGATATCCGGAGAAGCCGGAACGAACATCCGACATACTTGGCGGGCGTGGGAACGTGGGACAATTCTAAATGTGTTGCATGCTTGCCACGTACCCCACGGATGTGAACAGACAGGGGCACCTGCGTAATTGCGCTGTGCTGCACACCTACTTATAAATATGTGTCCCCTGCGGTAAAGAAATCCTTCTTCCACCTCTCCACCTCCGTCAAAACCCTAGCGCCACCGCTAGCTCTCGACGACGCCGGCGACGAAGCGCTTAGCTGCCGCAACTTCTCCGACGCCGTCCTCACACCGGCCGCAGACATCGTCCTCTCCGCCGTCGCCGTAGGTGTCCTCTGTCGCCAAGTTAGGGCACGGTGGACTGAACTGCTCGGTCTCCTATTCTTCCCATCTAGCAGTTCTTCGTGCGGTAATTATAACTCTATTTTTACCACCTTTTGATCTTCAAGATTCATTCTGTTTACCGAAAGTACTTTCTACCTATTCAATGTTAAATCGATTCTGTCTGCATCTCTTAATGCCTAGTATATTCACTTAGATTTCATATCAAGTTTGATTCCTCACTTGTACTTATTCACGAATTGGTACAAATCTGGAACCAACTCACCTATGTAAGTGAATGTCTTCGCATCATGAGGTCAATATCTTCAAACTAATTTATCTTCAAAATCTTCTGAGAATGCATATGACCTCGTCCCCTTCCCTCGCATCTCTAATGCTGTCACAGGTACATGTCCATGGGAGAATCCCTAGGTTCTCATAGTCTGCATTCGTTTGCAGAATACTTACATCATCATATCAATTCTCCTGAAGCCAGTTCCTGTTTGACCAGCAAGCGTAAATCTCTGAAGCCTTTGAGCATATTGAAACCATTAAGTTTGAAGTTCATGGCTGCAGAGAAATCAGTCAGGAATGGTGGCAGACAACGTCGTGGGGGAACTTCTAGGGATCTGCCTGATGATCTTGCAGATATATACAAAACAGATCCTAAAGAAGATTACAATCAACGCAAGACTCGAATCCAATGGATTCGACACTATTGGGCTGAACAGTGGTACAAGTATAGGTTCGTCACCCAGGAGTACACAGAGAAGTATGCTATCAAGAGTCCTTGGGGCAATATTCTCTATCGAGGCCTTCCCCCCAAGAACAGAGTTGAAGCCATTGAGCAAAAATTCTATCTGTGCATGGTCCGTGGACCACAGCCTGAAGAAGCCGACCCATCATCATTGCTCTGGTGTCGCGACGACAATCTCTTCAAGCGCAACTTCCAGTTTGCTATGTCTTCAGCAAAGGAAAACAAGAAGTCATGGGGATTAGACTTCAATCCTGGTCCCTCTGCTCCCCGTGAGGATGGGACACGTGAAGCTGAAGAGAAGAGAATTGGCCCCTTTGCAAACCTTGATGGTCTCATCTCCTACGTCTTGGTTCATGGTGCCAGAGTGGATCATCCCAACAATGATGCTGATTCTGATGAAGCCCCTGCTCCTACTCCAAGGCCGAAGAAGCCAAATAAGGTTAAGGTTTCATCATCAGCCGCACCTCCAAAAGCTTCTCGTGTGAAGCCATTGGCCACTGCACCTCCTGAAGCCAGTGTGCAGTCTGAAGATCAATCTCGTATCTCCAAGAAGACGGAGAAGAAAAGGCAACTTGTCAGGCATACTGATCAAGCTCTGACTCCTGCTGCTATTCTGCGTGAAGAACCCATTGATCTATCAAGTGATGAAGATCTTGCGGATGATACTCTTGAGCAGCTGATAAAGAGCAAGGAAGAAGCAGAAATCTTCAGCAATTTGCCTCTCTTTGATGTGGCCATCATTCATAATTTCATTGATGAGTGGTTCGACACCCCAAACGTCAGCTTTGAAGATTTACAGCTTCCAATTGGCCTCAGCGTCTCTTTCAATGGCGCCATTTCTTCTGAGCTGGCTCTCGCTCAGCGAATCATTGAGCTCAAGCACAAGATTGATTATGAAAAGGCTCAATTCAAGAAGCACATGGCCAAGCTGAGTGTTCAAGGCGTCAGGAACTTTAAGGTCATGCTGCATGAACTTAAAGAAGCTTTTCTAAAGAAGCGCCAAGAAGCTCAAGGCTCTCGTGAGCGCATGAAGAGTTTGGCTGATAAGTGTGTGCTTGCCTACAATGAGGCTGAGAAGCGCAAGTCACTTGGCCGTCCTGGCATTGACCCCAGGATGGCAGCAAAGAAAAAGAAGAAGCTTCCTGCTGATCAGCCTGCGCCTTCAAGCCAAGAAGCTCCACGCCTTATCTTCCCAAGTAGCATGACTGGCTCGAAGCCAAAGGTCACCACAACCGCTTCAGAACAGAAGAAGACGAGGGCTGCAGAGGCAGAAGCCAGAAAGAGGAAGAATACCGAAGCCTCTGATGCTGCTCCCTCCAAGAAGAAGCGCAAGACCAAGAAGAATCGGGCTGCTCCCACAGAGCCCCTTTTTGTTGAACCCATCTCAGTGATTCATCCTGCATATGCATCCCAAGAACTTCACATGACTGTTCATGAGCCTGCTTCCACAGAGGCTCCTGAAGCTGAAGATATTCCAGCAGCTGAACCCACTGCTACTGAAGATATTGGTCATCATGACAATGTTGAAGATGATGAAGTTCTTCCTCAGATCGAATACAATGTGGTATCATCGCCTATTCGTATGAACAGCGAACTCATCAGCATTGATCGTCCTCTGGCGCCGATTGCACAGGATGATTCATGGGTCGATCGCCCGCAAGAACAAGACTCCCCCAACACTCCCCAACAACAACAAGTCACAACATCTGTACAAGCTGAAGAGGATGAGGGCCTGCCCACTCCATATCCAAAAAGTGTCGCCAGTACTTCAAAGGCTTCGCAAAGGACCAAGGCCTCAAGCTCCTCTTTCGAGCGTTCCAGAAGGAGAAGTGCATCATCAACCTGTTGCACGTCAAGTGTTTTCAGAAGCCACTCCTGCTGTGAATGTCTCTGCGTCTGAAGCACCCGCTGCTGAAGACAATCCGGCTGCATCAGCCGATGAAGAACGTCAAGAAGAACGTGTCTCTACTCCCCCCATTCCTGAAGAAATAGTTCATGAAGTGAACGTGTCAATGCCTGACCCTCCAGCTCCTCAAGTGGAGGTTGAAAATCCTGAAGCTGCCACAACCAACGCAAGTGAAGCCGATGACATTGTCATGGCTGAAGCTAATGTGGAGCTTGCAACAACCAGTGTGCCTGAAGCTAATGCGGCCACTGCACCTGAAGCTAGTGAGGCTACTCCTTCTGAAGCACCTGTTGTGCAGCCTGAAGCCTCAGTTGCTGCCATTGCTCCTGTTCCGCCACCAAGGCCCTATACAATTGAGCAGGCATATAACCACGGAGAGCTAACAACAGTCAGATGGCCCGTTCTGGTCCCTCCGCCTAATTTCTCTGGTCCTCAATTTGACTATCATGTTGAGCATAGGCCTCAAGTCTAGAAGCCCAAGCCAAGACTGCCAAGGTTTCCAGGTACTGCAAACTTGGCAGGGTCCTTCAATGCTAATGGCTTCAAGAGCCATAATACATTCTTTGATAGCTCGAAGAACCCCTACACGAAGCCAAGAATTGCATCAGATCGGTTCTGGAGTCATCAGCAGCGAAGCTATTACTCCTGTGTTCTGTATGATCAAGGGCGCATCTTCCCTCATATGCGCCTCGACACTGAAGCCATTACTGGACTCCCCTGCTTAGAAGAAGCACTTGACTGCTTTCGTGATGCTGGGCTGCTCAGTTTTGTCACAGATAGAGAACACTGGAATGAAGAACTATTGCTTCAATTCTATGCCACACTGCACTTTCGCGGCTACAACAGAGATACAAAGACTTGGGTTCTCGAGTGGATGACCGGAAACGTTCATCATGAAGCCAAAGCTATGGATATCATCGAGCTTACAGGCCTGTCCACTCCCGGAGAACTCTATGAACCTGGCTGTCAACATCATCGCAATGCCCTGGAAAGCATATTTCATAGGCCTGAACCCAATATGAGTCAGATGCTGAGCATGATGAAGCCTTTGCCCCCTGATGCTGAATATCCAACAGAGTTCTTTGTTGAAGACCTTGAGTATCTGCCACGCACCATATATCACATCATCAGGCGGACTCTATGGCCTATCAAAGGACATTCATCAGTGGCAAAGCTTGAAGGAGCTATGAAGATTTTGGTATTCTACATTTTCAATGGCATCAGCTTCAATGCACAAGATTTATTCATCAGACAACTTGCTGCCTCCGGCTCTAATCTCTTTGGTCTGAAGTTTTATGCTCCATGGGTCATGCGCCTCATAAAGCGACACTCTACTGTCAACTATCAACCTTCTGCTCGCAATCATGTGATTTTTCTACCTGAGGTTGATATGCCAGTTGAAGCTATATATCCTGACCCTGTCAAGAAGCCTCTTTGTCTTCAGAATGCCGAGCACCAAAGCTTCCCTCAACCCATTGAAGGTGTTCAAGCAGCTACACGAATCTATCCATTGGCTGGAAATACTCGTCTGCCTCATCGAGCACCTACTGAAGCCACTGAAAGCACCATTGCCCAAAGGCCTTGGAAGCATTCTCGCGTTCTCAATGATCGAGAACTTCTTGTGGCCCTTCATCAGAAACAGGATAAACATCACTTTTGGCTCAAGAGACAGATGCAAAGCCTCTTGGTGGATGTCAATCGCATTCGCAACCTTGCCACCAAGAATGCCTTTGTTGCTCACGAAACTTGCCGGCGATCATGGAAGAGTTTGACCCTGCTTAGTGTTGAAGCAGATCTTCAAGACGATGGCTTCAATGAAAAATTTCAGTTTGACTCCACTCCTCCATGGAATGCTATCTTACGAAGAACTCCATCTCTTGAAGACTCTGAATATTCTTCCTCCGCGGCAACGGTAAATGCCAGAGTGATCAATGATGAAGATGATGCTACTTCACCACCTCCTACTACTACTGCGCGCATCGACACTGCACCAAGTTCATCTGCACCGCCACCCAACGACAACAACCCTGCTGCTTCACCTACTCATCAAGAAGACGAGTAGATGCTCTATGTCTTCAAACCTTTTTGGTCATTACTGACAAAAGGGGGAGAAGCGTATGAGTTGATAGTCTTCAAGCGGGTTCATATGGGCGGTTGCGTTATATTTTGCCTCGTGCTTACAACTCTTGTGTTTTGAAACATTTGGTTCTCTGAGTTGTAACACTTAAACTTGATGGTCGTCTGCTACTTATTTGCATTTCCATGTGCGATGATAACTTCCGCACTTAGATCATCCTGCAGACGTCCATTTTTCATTATGCATGTCATCCTATATGCTATATCATTTCATGCATGATGAATTATCTTCATAAGTTGAAGTGGACCTCCACAAGTACAACCTGCCATGTGCATTTGCATTCCAAAAGCAAAATTATTTATATGCACATCTTCAGGGGGAGCCCTTGCTACTTATGAAGACAAATTCCTATCCTTTACAATTTCACATACTTTATCCCTGTTGAAAACTTCAACCAGTTTGTCATCAATCACCAAAAAGGGGGAGATTGTAAGTGCATCTAGTGCCACCCCTAGTTGGTTTTGGAGTATTGACGATAAAGTTGGTTGAGGGACTAATGCGTTTGTGAGAATTGCAGGATAACGCAGGTAGTGTCCCTCATTGATTCGGTTTACCTACCGGAGATGACCCCTAAAAATGTATGAAGACATTGACGACAATGGTGGTATGAGAAGATATTCATATTGAAGACTATGACATGAGAAGACATTGCGTGAAGACTATGGAGCATGAAGACTGTGTGGTTTCGTTGTTTCCTTTTCTTCTTTGTTGAGTCATAGGAACCACCATACTATTAAGTGGGGTCCAAGTGAACTAAGTCAGAGTGACTGAAGTGATGCTCAACCCAAATCCTATGTCTTCGAGCGAAGACAATGAAAGCAAATCTTATCCAGAGTTGGATGAATCAGCTTTGCTTGTAGCCCAAGTAAAGTTGCCGTGTGTGTTTGAAATCTGACCGTTGGAACACATGTCAGTTCCTTAGTGACCCAGGGTCATTTCAGACAAATCAGGTCGGGTTGCCTAGTGGCTATAAATAGCCCACCCCCTACACCATAAATTGGTGGCTGCTCAAAGTTAATATACGACTTTTGTTGTTTGAGAGCAACCCACCTCGAAGCATTTGAGAGAGAGAAATACTTGCGAGGACAAAGCCCAAACACCCAGAGCCAAAGAGTGTTAGGCATCACTGAAGTCTTTCTGTCTGTGTGACCTGAAGACTTATTACACTTGAGGACTGTGTATCCTCCAGCCGGTTAGGCGTCGCGTTCTGAGCATCCAAGAGTCATTGTGGATTGCCGGGTGAATGAAGTCTGTGAAGGTTTGGAAGTCTACCTTGAAGACTTACCAGAGTGATTGGGCGAGGACTAAGTGTCCTTAGCTCAAGGGGAATAAGGTGAAGACACGGTCTTCTGAGTTGAATCTCAGCCTCCCTAACCAGACGTACAGTTGTCACAGCAACTGGAACTGGTCCAACAAATCCTGTGTCTTCAACAAGCAACTGGTTCTATCTCTTCCCTCCTTTACTTTGAGTTTGTCTTCGTGAAGTCATTGCTTATCGTCTTATCTGATTGACTTCATTGCTTGACTACTATTGTTGATTGGCTTCATACTATCTTCCATCCTGATCCTACTACCTAGCTGCTATTAATCTTCGAACGTTAATGCTATTGCATACTTGATTATGGTTTGCTTGTTGTAGTTTATCTTCCGCTGCATATCAATTAGGTTGTTTCTATTGTTTGTCTTCGAAACTTCCATGTTTTGAAGACTTTCATAAAATCACCTATTCACCCCCCCTCTAGTCGATAACTAGCACTTTCACTTTGCATTTCCCACCAGAAACCTTGTCGGTGCCCGCCCAAAGATAGGCACGACGGATAGAATCAATCTTCCTAAGGACCTTAGCTGGGATGTTGAGCGGCGTGAGGTGGTAAATGGCAATGGCAGTGAGAACAGCTTTGACAAGGACGGCCCGACCGGCGGTAGCAACATGTCTTCCTTGTCACGGAGGGAGTTTGCCAGCCACCTTATCCTCAAGGTGCTGAAAGTGGATCCTCTTGAGGCGCTTGACCGATAATGGTAGTCCAAGATATCTCATTGGAAAGGACATGCAGACAGTCGGAAAAGCATGAAGAATGTCTTGAAGATCGACACTTTCACAACGAATCGGGGCGACAAGGCTTTTAGCACAGTTAGTGACTAAACCGGTAACCTCTCCAAAGGAAGCCAGGACAGAAGCAAAAAACTGGATGTCCTCCTTGATGGGCTTGATAAAGATGGCTGCATCATCAGCATAAAGAGAGGCACGGATGATCGTTGCCCTACCACAGAGAGGATGGAGATGCCCTTGGGATGTAGCCTTGTTTAGGAGATGGTGCAGGGGGTCAATTGCCAGCACGAACAGTAACGGGGAGAGCGGGTCACCTTGCCTAAGACCGCGGCCATGCTTCAGAGGGTCACCCAAAATTCCGTTGATCAAGACCCTTGAGGAGGATGTGGAAAGGAGTGCCGAAACCCAGTCACGAAATCTGCTCGGGAAGCCCAAGTGCCTTAGAAGATCCAAGAGAAAATCCCACCGCACGGAGTCAAAAGCTTTCTTGATGTCAAGTTTGAATAGTAGCGTTGGCGTCTTGTTGCGGTGGAATTTCCTTGCCAAGCTTCTCACATACGTGAAATTATCATGGATGCTTCTCTTCTTGATGAAGGCGCTTTGAGCATTAGAGACAAGGTTCTGCATGTGTGGTGCAAGTCTGGAGGCCATGACCTTAGCAATAATCTTGGCAATGGCGTGGATGAGGCTAATGGGACGGAAATCTGAGATGCATTCCACCCCATCCTTCTTTGGAATGAGGGCAATGTTTATGGAGTTGAGCCAATGAAGGTTGGATGTATGCAAGCTCGAGAAATGGTTGACTGCGTTCATAATGTCGCCCTTGATGATTTCCCAACAGTCCTTGAAGAAGGCCCCGGTGAAGCCGTCCGGACCCGGCGCTTTGTCACTCGGCATATCAAAGATCGCCTTCTTGACCACCTCTTCCGTGAAGGCAGCCCCAAGGTCAAAGAGATCGCAAGCAGGGGTTGGGATGTGATCCCAGTTGATGTCAATGTTGCGGGGCGCCCCCCTCTTGGTGACCTCCGCGAAATGGTTTTGGATGATGGATTTTTTATGCTCATGCTCTGTGACCCATCTATTGTTATGCCTAAGGCGGTGAATGAAATTCTTGCGCCTTCTATGATTGACTCGGAGGTGAAAGAAACGAGTGTTGGCATCTCCATCTTTGAGATTGGCAATTCTCGAGCATTGCTTTTTCCGTGCACGCTCGAGCATGGACAAGCTAACCACCTTGCGCTTGAGCCTCCTACGAATATCCAACTCTTCTGCACTCAAAGGACGGCATTCTTGGGCCACATCCAGACGGAGGATGACCTCTAGGGCCATATGTATTTGTACCTTCGAATGCGCAAATATTGTCTTGCTCCATTTCCTAAGCACCTGACTTGTCATCTTCATCTTGTGGAAGAGGATGTGGTAAGGATCTACATGGTTCACCTCTTGGTTCCATGCACTGTTGACGAGCTCCTTGAATCTGGGCATCCTGATCCAAAAGTTTTCAAAGCGGAATGATTTGGTCCTCGGTAGCCCTTTGTCATTTGCGAGGAGGAGAGGGCAATGGTCGGAGAGCGACGAGGAGAGAGCATGTAGGAGATGCGTGCCAAAGTGCAGGTCCCATTCTTCATTGCAGAAAAAGGAATCTAGCTTGCTTAAGGTTGGGTCGTTTCGCTCATTACTCCACGTAAACTTCCTGTTTTGAAGATGTATCTCTTTTAGCTCGCATGCATTGAGGGCGTTACGGAAGCGAATGATGCGACTTTGGTCAACGTTCGCACAGTTCTTGTCTCTCGCGCGGTAAATTTGATTAAAATCCCCATTAACCAACCACCTTTCGCCAGGGTGGGGCTTCTCACTGACCAATTCTTGGAAGAAGCCGTCTTTAAGGTTGCTTCTCATCGGGCCGTACACGGTTGTGAGCTTGAAGGATTCACCCAACGAGGATAGGGAGACTTTGGCCGAGAGGAAGAAAGCACCAATGTTTACATCTTGGATTTTGACAAAATTTTCGTCCCAGAGAAGAAGGATTCCGCCTCGGGTGCCAACAGACGGGCGTTGAGCAAAACTCTTTAATCAATGTCCCCCCCAGAAAAGAAGCAATGAACGGGTGGACATTCTGGAGCTTGGTCTCCTGGAGGCACACAATGTGACACGGAGTGGCGGTGATGGTCTCATGGATGGTGGCGCGGTGATCAGGACAGTTCAAACCTCGGACATTCCGGCACAAAATACTCAAGTTTTGGTCTAACATAATTGATAGCAGATTACACCATGGCCAAGCGTGGCAGAGCTAGCATCAGGAACACATGGGAGCGTCACTAGAGCAGAATTACTTGACAGCAGATAGCAGATTACAACATGGTCAAGCTTGGCAGAACTAGCATGAGGAACACATGGGAGCGTCACTAGAGCAGGATTACTTGACAACAGCAAACAAACATGTACATAAGCCTCACCAGGGCAGGTAGCAGCGATCACCAGGACCAGCAGCAAACAGGCGAACACTCTAAGGGTTGTAGCTATCATTGGAAACAGAGTACGACCATAGTGGCTGGCCTCGTCCAGCTTACGCCGCCTCCTCGGCGACCTCCTCGCCAGGCTGCTGCAGGTCCGGTCTAGCTTCACCACCATGCTCCACAAGCGCATCTTCAACTGCCTGCGCCAGGTCGCAGTCGAGGTTGAACAGCGCTCTAAGAGCAGAAATTGTGATGTCCGGCAGCCTCCCCTGGAACATGGCGACGAACTTGCCGATGGCCTCTTCGGTAACCTGCTGGCCCTCGTCGATGATGCCCATGCATTGGCAGAGCAGCCTCTCTGCCATCTGTGCAACCGACATCGCCCTCTTCTTGGTCTGAAGACGCGGACTGCGCCTGCTCAGGTTGAAGCCCGAAACGCCTGCCAGCGTCTTCCGTCGAGCCGCGGGCCGTCTTGGAGGCGTGGAGCTAGGTGCAGGAAGCAGGGGTGGCTGAGGAGCCACAAACAGCGGGAGTGCACATCGGACGCTGCCTGGCTCCCAGGCGGGCTTGACATCGGGATGTGGATGGGGGTGACCGGCTCAGGCTCCACGGTCAGCGAGGGAGCAGCCCGGCGGGGCTGCCAGCTGCTAGGAGAGGAGGACGGCTGCAGATGGATGACTTCACGTCCCGTTGTGCGGGGGAAGCGGGTGGCTGCACCTCAATGACGTTGCTTCCCAATGAGCGGGGGGAAGCCAGCTGGGACTCCGACGACGCCGGGCGAATCGAAGCTTGTCGCGCCTTGAGCCCAAAGCAGGGGGCGGCCCACCGTAGCCAGGAAGCATCAGCAGGGGAGGAGCCGATCACCACGATGTCACGGGAGGTGGTGCGCGGGGAAGGTGGCGGGGAGCGGCCGCGGGTTTCTTCAGTGACTGGGCTAGCAGCAGCGCCGGGGCGCCCCACCCTGGACACGCAATCAGCAGGATGGCGGCGCCCACGCCAGCCGGAGGCAGGAAGGACCGAGCCGTCCGGGAGGCGCTGAACCCGCCTAAGGTCGATGGAGCGAGCGTTAGGGGTAGCCGCATCGAGCCCCCTGCGTCTTCCGTCACGGCCACCCCCCGGCGGTCGTCTCTGGATCGCGGTGGCCGCCGCGGTGGTCACGACGGTTGTCGTCGTCGCGCCGCTCCGGGGCGCAAGACCTGCTGCAGAAGAAGCGTTCCTGCCAGGAGGAGGGTCGACCTTCACGGCCCCTACGCCCACGGTCACGGTCATAGTCCGTGCGGTCGCGGTCGTGGTCCTCATCTCTGCGCCGTCCAGCCATCTCCGAGTTGTCGCGCATCCTGGACTCGCCGTCGATGTAGCCCTTCCGCCAGGTGAGAGGATGCGATGAGCGTGGCCGGCTGGGGACGTCGCCGTTGGCACCAGGGGTGAAATCCTCCACCATGGTGAGGTGCACTAGAACCCGCCTCTTCAGAGCACGCCTGCCCACGGCGGCACTCGGGCCCGAGGAGTAGCCCGCCGTCTGGTTGCCGGTGACAGGGAGGCGGAGGACCTTGGGGATGGCAGAGGGGTTGGCCGACCACGCCCAAAGGTTGAACGTGGAGGCTCCCGGTGCACGGTTTCCATGTCGACGTAGTGGAGGAAGGTGTCGGGGCCGAGGACCTGGGTGGCCACCTCGTCGCACCAGGCATTGAGCGGGAGGTTCTCAATGCAGAGGTGGACATGATAGTACGCTTCCACCGAGCCTGCATGTGCCTCGAGATGCCGCTTAGCAGCATGAATGTCGAGGCAGTCGTAGCCGAACCTCCCCGGTGATGCCGTGAGCAGGTCACGGTGGTGCTGGAAGGTGAAGAGGACGAAGAAGTCTTCCGGGAAGTGCGGCACCACTTTGATGTAGTTGCGGTTGATGACAAACTTGGTGGAGATGGTGCTCCTTATCTCCGCTGCGTCAACGCGGGGCCGGTTGCCTCCAAGCCACACCACCGCGCCCAGGTTGGAAAGAGTGGCCACACTGTCCTCCATAGCAGGCGTGGAGGTGATGACGACATGCGCCTCCTCTGGACGCAGAGCGGGGTCACCCACGCGCGGCATCTCCGGAGCGCGACGTAGCATGGTCGGCGACGGGACCAGGGGAGCGGCCGGAGCGGGCGCTGGGCTTCTCGAAGAGGGAGGCGAGGCCGTGCAGTCCCTGGCGCGGTGACCGCACCCCCGACACGCGCGGTACTTGAACGGATTCCGACAGTCAGCCTTGCAGTGGCCCTTGTCCAAGCAGCGGTGGCAAATGCGATACTTGTGCTTGATGAAGGAGCCGCGACCAGGACGGGGAAAAGAAGCCAGGACCCTCCTGTGCCTTGAATGCTGGTGGTTGGGGAGCGCTCTCCACCAGTATGGTGGCTTTACGATCTGCCAACCCTCCATCGAGTTGTCGCCGGAAGACGCGGGAGGTACAGGGCTCGAGCTTGGCGCTGGGCTCGAGCGACGGGACGTCCCGGCCGCCCGCCGGCCGGTCTTGAAAGCTCCTGCAGGCGCCGTCTTGAGGCATGGCCGGTGTGCGCCATGAATGGGGGGTGGTGGAGTGAAGTCCAGCACGACCGCATTGATGGCGAATCTGACAGCGCGTGGCCGAGGCGACGCACCACAGTCCACTACAACATCCTCCGAATGGGAGTCGGCGGCGAAGGACGAGCCTGAGGCAGCAGGCAGACGCAGCGGCGATGCGAGATCCGGAGAGCCGACCTCCAGATGCGGCAGGCAGAGGGGGTCCGAGCCCGCCGCGGCCGCACACCGGGTGGAGAAACCAGGAGGGAAGGGCGGCGTCAGCGGGGACCCGTCCTGGGGGCGGACCTGGGCGGTGGCGGCGGCGGCGACGGTGGCTGCGGGCGCCGGGGTGACGCGCCGCAGGAGCGTGGGCGAGCGAAGCTGGGACAACGGTGGCTTATCGACACTTGCCCCCTCTGTGTTTCGGATGGTTTCTATGGCGTCAATCTCCAATCCAACAACTCACTTCTACTCCCTCCGTTCCAAAATATAAGAACGTTTTTGACATTATAGTATCAAAAACGTTCTTATATTTTGGGATGGAGGGAGTACCTTTTTCCTTTACAGTTTGCTTTTCACCTGGTACCAAGTTGTATGGGTTGTAATCTTTTATATAATCCTCCGATTGAGGTGGCTGGCAGGATGCTCTCGCAAGCGAACTTGGTGCTCTGGGTACCAGCACACCCTATATGTGCCAAATAAATTAGTAACTCCAAAAAAAGTTAAAAAGTTCCGAATCTTTTTTTGGAATCAAATATATCAAGTATTGTACACATATAAAAAGTTTTGCAAGGAATGACTTCCCTTGACTTCAAGCAAAAGAAAACAAATTTACGTCGATAATATAGCATGAATAGTACTTGTATATATATCATTTTTGGCGAATCTTTGACCTATGATATGAAAATCATTCTCTGGTGGATCTTTTTGCACGAGTCCAATACTTGATCATGCTTGATTCCAAAAATGTTTCGAATTTTGCAACTTTTTATTTTGAGTCACTAAATTATTTTTGCATATGGGGTGCGCTCGCACCAGTGTATTTCCCCGATTTGGGACTGTCTTTTACGTAATCTGGGTTGTAACCCTAGTGACCTGTTGAATGCTACAGTACCTAGTTTCTTCTGTGCAGTAAAAACCCTAGTTCCTTAGTCGAATTGCTCTGAATCTCTGAAACTCTTTTTTAAAAGGGCAGCAATAGAGCTGTTGTGATTCCATTTCAGAAGGAGCGGCCGATGGCCAAAATCTCTGCAACTCTTCCTTTTTTATGTTGTCAGAAGGAGCGGCAGATGGCAAGAAGAGCTGTCAAATTCATTGATTAGAAAGAAGCATTATAAGAACACCTCTAGTAAAGGAATGCACCGCATAAGACGAGTGCCCAAGAAAAAGAAAACAAAGTTGCTTGATTTATTGAGAAAAAACGAGCAAAACCAAGGCAACGCCTACCTAGACTAGGCCTAAAATTCAGTGATAAGCTTAGCCAGTTCCTGACATGCAGGACAAGGCAGCAGCGGAGCATCCGCTCCTGCTTGCACCACACAAAGGGCGAGTTTGGTTGGCGGGCTCGAGCCCGACCAGGCCCACGCGGTGCAGCATTTTTTTAGACCTTAGTAGTTTGGTTGCCCGCATACAATGTTGAGCCTGCATAGCATGGTTCTTAGAGCACCCCTGGACCTGGCCCGTTGGGAACGGCCAAATCGGCAGTTTCCCGAGAGCCAGGCCCGAGAGATGCAACGAGGCGCACGTGGGTGGCTCTTTGGAGACGTGTTAATCCCTCTCTCTTTCTAATCTTCAATCCCCTCTCTCCCTCTACTCCCCTGCAGCTCCGCCGCTCCCCTCCCCGCGCGCCCGCAGGCCGGCCCCGCGCTGCCCGCGCCCGCCCGTCCTTCCTGCTCGCAGCTCTCCTCCTCCTCCCGGCGCGCCTCATCCGCGCCGTCCTTCCCGCTCAAGCAGCCGCCTCTCACCGGCGCCATCGAGCGCGAAGGCGATCAGGTTGCCCGTGGTGGCCTGGTCGAGCACGGCCGCGGGGTGGAGCTCTAGGTTACCGGCTGCAGGGCTCAAGGCGACGAGGCAGAGCGTAGGTAGCAGTCGAAGCCAACAACGGCGTCGGCCACGCGACGAGGCCCTAGCAGCAGGTGTCCCCCGCTCGCGCCGACTACCGCGCGAGGCCAGGTCGGTGAGGCTCTGTAGCTCGGACGACTCCGAAGTGCGAACACTCCGGAGTGTTCGCCCGCGGCACCCCGAAGCAGAGCCCGCGGGCGAACACTCCAGCGGCACTCATGCTGCAATGCCTCTCCGCATCCCCCGACGTCGCGCGCGCCATCGCCGGGTATGGCGGCCCGCTCATCTGCCAGACGGGGGACTTCGTGTCGCAGTCTGCGGCGGCCAGCGCGCTCAAGAACCTCTCGCGGCGCCGGAAGCGCGGCAAGCGCTGGCTGCAGAACCTGACGACGGGCGGCGACAGCTTCAGGCGCGTGGCGACGGACGTGCCCGACAGGGAACCGGACGTCGTTCCTTCAGTGATGGATCGAACCGAGCTCAGCTGGGCTGGCTATACTAGCACGACAGCACGCGGCGCCGCGCGAGCGACCAGGCCACCAGGCAGGACCATGCGCGCGCGTGGGCTAGAGCGGGGGAGGAGAGCTGGTAGCCCCGACACCTTGGTCTCGATGGGCGTGCTCCCACGGCTGGCGCACACGCTTAGAGCCGGGTCGACCGGCGCGCAATAGGCGGCAGCGGCGGCGATCTGCAGGATCTCCGACAGCGGCGGCAAGGACATGAAGCGGCCACGGCCACGGCGGCGAGTCGGGCGCGTCCACGGTCGCCGGGAGCTGGTGGTGGGTACGATGGGCAGTGGAAGCTCCGGCGTGCTCAGAGTGTTTGACAAAATGTCAAGCTCAACTGATGGCTGTTAAGTTTTGTTGTTAGCGCTGGTAATCATATGCATGTATGCAACCAAACGCCGAGTGAAAATTGCATCTCGATAACGAGACCCTTAATGCAGGCAACCAATCAACTGGTCATCTATGTTTCTGGCTCTGTTTTTGCTTATCCAAACCCTTCTCAGCCTGGCTCGTTTTTTTCCTCTGAGCCAGGGCCGGCTGCGAAAGCAACCAAACACGCCCAAAGTGAAGGCATTGGAGCAGGCAACAGTAGACACGCTGACGACGAGGAGGCTGCTGTCGCTGAGCACGGAAATTAGGTGGCCCTTCAAATTTTGTGATAGGAAATGCGGCTCCGCTTCCTGGCAGCGTCAGCAGCAAGCTAGCAACCCTCACGTGCCCAATTTCTCTTCATCCTGAAAACTCTACTTTTCTTTTCTTTGAATACTCCCTCCGTTCCATAATGTAGTGCCTATAATTTTTTTTAAAAGTCAAACATTACAAACTTTGACCATATCTATAGAGAAAAGTAGGTACATCTAGAATACCAAATGCACATAATTGGATACATCGTGAGTTATATTTTCAGAATGTACATGTTTGGTATTATAGATGTAGACAGTTTTCTTTATATACTTGGTCAAAGTTGGTAAAGTTTGACTTTCATAAAAATCTATAGGCACTACATTGTGGAATGGAGGGAGTACAATTTAAAAATTTGAATCGGTAGATTTCCATAGTACCTTCATATAAAATGCATGAGACTGTTCTTATATAAAGATTCATAAAGGTAGTATGCCATGTGTATTTTGGAGCGCACCAAGAACACAACTACATACACGAACACGGCATGTACAACAAATTAATCCCGGTACAAGCTGAAGGTAAATTGTTTGGCAGATTTTTTAAAGCAGAATCGATATATGCAAACTTATAAGCACAAAAACTTTGTGGATTTCCTGTAACAAAATACTCCTCTGTTCACTTTCTATAAGACATTTTAGACAGCTGAAATTGAATTATTTTGAGTGTAGTCTTAAATGTCTAAATGGTCTTACAAAAATGAACGGAGGGAGTAGTTTTTAGATTTGACCTAGAATTAAGGAAACATATAAGAAACTCTTACATTGTTGAGCCGCTGATTTTTCTCACATGGGCATCCATGGAGGATAAGCGGAAACTAAGCAATCGGCCACTGCATTGTTAGAAACGCCTAATAGAAGATTTCCTGCAATACACCGACGAGTGTATGCATATCTCTTGGGAATTTTATATTGGACCCATAATGCGTCGAGCTGTCGAGGTTTCGCACAGGGGAAATCGAGCGATCATTCGACTGGGCCAGCCTGTTTAAGCGTTTCAATCGTCCCTGGTTTTGGGAACCATCTAGAGGTTTTCAGCCGGTTTTTTCTGGTTTTCAGAAACTTCTAGAAGGTTTATGAGCCTTTTTTTGCATTCTTTTGTTTTTTCCCTTTTTCCTATTTTTCTCTTTTTCCGTTGTTTTGTTTCCTTTTCTTATTTTTCTTTATTTTCCCCTGTTATATATTTCCTTTTTTTGTTTCACTGTATGTTTTTTCTTTGGTCCTGCTTTTTTCATAAAAATGTTCAAAATTTGTTCGCGTTTCAAAAATTGTTCAGAAATTTCAGAAGGTATTTCTCAAAATTCTAAAAATGTTCGTGTTTTTGTAAAAAATGTTCCGAAAATGAAAAATTAAAAATGTTCAAAATATTCGAAATTTATTTGCCGTTCCAACAAATGCCAGGATTTTTACAATAAAAGATTGTATTTTTGTACAAAATGTTCGTGTTTTACAAAATTTGTTCAAAGATTTCCAAAAATGTTCTGGATATTAAATTTTTGTTCACGTATTCAAAAAATGTTAGTGCTTCCGAATTTGGTCAGGATTTTCAAAACTGTTCTCCGTTTCAAAATTTGTCCTTAAATTTTAGAAATGTTCATACTTTAGAAAAAAATTCACAAATTCTGAAAATGTTCATGTTTTTGAAAAAAAATGGGAAATTAAATTTTTTGGTGATATCATAAAATTGTTTGCTTTCATCAAAACAAAATCATACGTTAAAAAAAGGATTTTTTTAAACAGTGTTACGTCTTATACTTTCTTTAATTCTTTTAGTTTTTCACTGTACAATGGTCATCTGAGCCCTTCTATTGTAGTGTCTAGTAGCGACCGAGCTCAAGTAGACAGTCCTGTGTTTGATTCCCAGCCGTCACAGCCTACGTTTTCTATGATTTTTTACCTGGTTTTTGCGGCGCGCTGCAATGGGCCGGCCCAATCGGCGCACGGCGAATGACGTGCCTATGCGAAAGCGCGGCAATTTGACGCAGAACTCGTCACATAGGAACTCCCCATCTCTCTTGTGCTTCGTGAATTTCCTGGTTAATTCGTGGGCGTGAACACGTATGTATTCAGCCCATCTAACTAGCTCCTTTAACTTATTATGTATTTTTTTTTAAAGGAGGCTTACCCCCGGCCTCTGGCCTACGGAATCGCTCGCGTCGACGCCACAGTATCGAATCGGCCCGGCCTCTGCACATTGAAAAATCGTGGGCGAACCAGCGATTCGAACCCTGGTCACATGCACAGCTAACCACTCCGACTACTACAATTTACTGGTTGGAAATAGGATCGCGGTCTACTAGAGGCGAGCAGAGCCAGTCTTCTTCAGTTTTTTTTCATTTTCTTTTCTTCTCAGATTTTTTCATTCTTTTACTTTTTTTCTTTTTCTCCATTTTTTTATTTTTCATTTTTTCTTTGTTTCTTTATGTTTTTCATTCTATATTCTTCTACACATGATCAACATATCTTTCAAATATGTATTCAACATTTTTCAAATACATGATCAACATTTTTTGTATACACGTTCAACATTGTCCGAACGCTTATTCAACATTTTAATACTTACTCAACATTTTTCAAATACATGTTCAACAATTTTTAAATAGTCGTTCAACATTTTTTAATACCTATTCAACATTTTCAAATACTTGCTCAACATTTTTCAAATACCTATTCAACATTGTTTATATACATGATCAACATTTTTTGTATACACGTTCAACATTGCCCGAACGCTTATTCAACATTTTAGTACTTACTCAACATTTTTTAAATACATGTTCAGCAATTTTTAAATAGTAATTCAACATTTTTTTAATACATATTCAACATTTTCAAATACTTGTTCAACATTTTAATACTTATTGAACATTTACAAATACTTGTTCAACATTTTTTAAATATTCATTCAACAATTTTTAATGGAGAAGAAAAATAAAAATTGTTGAACGTGAATACTAAAAATGTCGATCACTTATTAAAAAAATGTTTTTGACATATACACAAATGTAGAGTGAACACAAAAAAAAGGAAAAAAATAATGGAGAAGAAAAAATAAAATGCAAAAAAGAATGACAAAATCATTGAAAAACCAGATTTGTTTTCCTCTAAGTAGTTCGCGCCCCTGTTTATTATCACGAAATGGGGAGCTAACACAGTGGTTAGAGGTGTTGTCTACTGTCTCGAAATCATCGGGTCGACTCCTGGCGCTCTTTCCTTTTTCTTGTCTCATTATTTCTCTTTTCGGTGCAAGCTGATGGGCCGGCCCATCACGTAAAAGCTTCAGCGAGAATTTTGGCCTCTGCAGGCTATATGTATACATGTGTTGGTGGGTCAATAGTAGTAGCGCTGGGTTTATACCCCACGCTACTACTATGGCCTGTCCCTGGGGCACGATAAAGATCACTTAGTAGTAGCGAGGGGTATAAACCCCACGCTATTGACTCCTGGCGCTTTTTCCTTTTTCTTGTCTCATTATTTCTCTTTTCGGTGCAAGCTGATGGGCCGGCCCTTCACGTAAAAGCTTCAGCGAGAATTTTGGCCTCTGCAGGCTATATGTATACATGTGTTGGTGGGTCAATAGTAGTAGCGCTGGGTTTATACCCCACGCTACTACTATGGCCTGTCCCTGGGCACGATAAAGATCACTTAGTAGTTGCGAGGGGTATAAACCCCACGCTACTACTAAGTTGATAGTAGTAGCGTGGGTTTATATCCTGCGCTACTGCTAAACATTTATCGATATAAGGTATTTCCTAGTAATGTCATGCCACAACATACAGGATAATAGGGCAAGATCGCTAAACGCCTATCCTATTATGAAACCGCCATCCAAACATGTTGAAGATAACTCTTGCTACTATATTTCACTTGTTGCACCCAGTAACCAAAGGCTTTCTGGAGTCCGTAGGGATGAGTAAGGACCACATACGAATCCATGCCGTAGTTCTGAAGATAATCTGCAAGAAAGTTAAAATATGTTGTCTGTTAAAGATCATATTGTTCCTGCAGTTCCATATAGCCCAAATAAGCGCGCATATTCCAATCCGAATACGAGCCACAATAATATGGTCTACTCCAGCTAGCCACGTTCCAAATAACGCTTGAATGCTACCAAAGTAATTTCGCGAGAGGGAAATCCATGAAGAGGTGTTGTAATATTTCGTCATGATCACAAAAACAACATCGTGCACTACCTACCCAACATCACTTTATTAAATTATCCTTGATAAGGATTACTTGCTTATGGACAAACCGCATGAAAATTTTGGTACGCAAGGGAATCTTAACTTTCTAATATGTATCGATCTTAGGATTGGGCCAGAATTAATTAGATCCATATACCTTGACCGTAAACACTCCGCTTTGAGTTAACTTTCAGTGAAAGAAATCAGGTTGGTTGGAGAGTTGAATCTCCATCAACCTCCACACCAAGTGTAGCCAGGAATTTCAACGCTCCCCAACTAAAGATCGCCTAAACTGGATATTTAAGGGCACATCATGTAATAATGTAGCACGTAATCCTCCTTACATTGTAAAATATTATACACAGTGGGGGTAATGTAGAGCTAGAGCCGTCTCCCCTAATCACGCATCCTCCAAAAATCTTGTTGTCATTCCATTGCCAACAAAAAATTTAGCCCTACGGATAGAATGATTTTGCTTTTGCTTTGTACCCCCTCTGTAAAAAAGTGTAAAAGCGTTTAGATAGCAAGTCCAAGTTTGTCGTTCCTAGGGTAATCAATTATTTATAAAAAAAGCATTTTTCATCTCTCAACTTTTTTCAAAATATAGAAATGGTCTCTTAACCCACGAACTAGCAAATCTTAGTCCCTCAAATTTTAAAACCAGCAAATTTTAGTTCCTCAACTTTAAAACCAGATAAGTTCGGTCGTTCCTGCTACGTACTTTGGGTGGTTTCCTGCTGACATGGAATGGTATGCAGGGGGAAATGGGGAGCAGGGAAGGTTGGGCCCCAAAGGCGTTCATCAGTTTCCATCTTTTGTTTTGCACCTTAGTGTTAGAATTTTTTGGATTTTACCGTGTTCATGCACCCTTTTATGTGTTTTCGCCAGAATTTCATCCACGCATGTATTTTGAGGCACGGCCTTATCCTCAACTATTGAAGCTGCAACCGGCGAACCATATTGTCGGAACCAGTGAACTTTCTTGTTGGGACGGGGGACTATTGAAGCTGCGACCTGTTAGGGCATGTACAACGCCGGCGCTAATGACAGGCGCTAGGATTCACTTCCTGGCCGTTATGCTCCAATCCTGGTCGATCCAGGGATTACTGCTAGCGTCGATGCTAGGGCTGCCATCGGGCACTTCGTTTTTTTTTCTTTCCTATGAGCTGTTTAACGAGTGCTGCCCCTTTTTTTCTACGAGAAACCCATTGCATTAGCGCTCGACCAAGCGCCCATGCGTTGAGGAGACGGACTCCTACAACGATGCCACTTCT
Source organism: Triticum aestivum (assembly GCF_018294505.1). Classification (NCBI taxonomy): domain Eukaryota; kingdom Viridiplantae; phylum Streptophyta; class Magnoliopsida; order Poales; family Poaceae; genus Triticum; species Triticum aestivum. The sequence continues at coordinate 91,909,308 of NC_057804.1, forward strand.
TTAATTAATTCTTTTTATTGCCTAAGCGTCCAAATAAGCGCTCCTGCATTGTAGATGCCCTTAGGGCATCAACAATGCCAGCTGCTTGTGTAGGCGCTAACACAGATAAAAATAAATATCAAAAAATAAATCGGCATCTAAGTGCCCGTGTCTACAATGGCAGCCACTAATTTCGTGGGTTAATTTAACTACCTAGATGCTTGACGTAGAAAGAAAAAGAGCCTAGCGCTCGGTGCACAGTTTTGCGCCGACGCTTAACCTTGGACCGGGATTCAGTAAAATAACTGTAAATTGACCGGGAATTTGAGTCTGACGCCTATGCTAAGCGCCTGCATTATAGATGCCCTTAAGTTGCGGTAGGAACCGCAAACCATTTTTTTGTTAGGACTGGCAACTAACTGAGTTGTAGCGGGCGAACCATTTTTGCAGAAATCGACGAACTTTGTTGCTTGGATGTACGACTACCGGGGATGCAACTGAATGCTTTGACGTCGTATGATGGACTTTTTTTGTTTGAACCAGTGAGTTGTGATGCTTCAACCGTGAGCCGGTGACTTCGCAAACGTGGCTGGCAGGTGCTACAAGCGGTTGACCATGACGATGCAACGTTGGTGCCATGGGACACGATGGCGATGTCGTGTGCTACGATGGGACCACCGACCCCTCACGACTGTGGCATCACCTTCACATGCCAAGTTGCCCTGAAGTCCACCCTATCTTCAGGGCCTCCACAGCCTGGACCCTTGGGGATGCCGGTACTTGCAGATTTTGGTTTGATGTTGATCATTGGCTAGATGACAAGTAAATTGAGGAGATCGCCTCGTTGATTTTCGAGAAGGTGCCTCGACGCCGCCGCAAGCTCACCTCCGTGCTCGACGCCTTATCCGACATATCTTGGGCACGGCAAATCGTTGGTTCTCTCGGGCCTGCTGCGCTGATCCAATACGTCCATTTGTGGCGACGGCTACGACACATTGTGCTTTCGGAGCTACCTGACTCCATCAGATGGAGGTGGACTCTGACTGGTACCTACTCTGCGAGCTCCTCTTATCAAGCTCTGTTTCATGGCTCCATCGAGGCAACCCATTGGCGGCTAACTTGGAGAACGTGGGCGCCTCTCCGTGTGAAGACCTTCTTTTGCCAAGCTCTAAGAGCATCTCCAGCCGCGCCCCCAACAGGCCCACCAGGGTGACTTTTTTGGCGCCAACGCCGAAACCCCCCAGTCGCGCCCCCAAGAGGGTGAAATCCGCCGGCTCGGCCCATTTTTGGGCCCGGCGATCGCAGGCCGAACGGTCACATCCCTGGTCCTGGTATGTAGTAGGCTAGCCCTTTATGTGTGCATCATGTTTAACTTTTTAAATGAACTTGAAATGGGGACTGATCAAACCCTAGCACCAGATCAAATCAAATAGGTTCAACATAAAATCATTTTCAATGAACCTGAAATGCCCTTATAAAATGTTCATCATCTTTGTCTTGGGCTAGAACCTCTGACAAAAATGGTGCACCCTTTTATAGGACATCATAAGGTCACTGAATTAAATCATATAGTATTTGCATTTGGGCATTTAAATGCTCTAAAATATTTTAAATGCTCAAATAATCCCAAACTGAAATGTTTACTGTAGGATATATTTCCAACAGTGGTCAGGAGTAGTTGCATGATTTTTGGGATTGATTTAGTATTTTTAATAAAGTCACAAAGCTGCAGTAAAATAGAAAACAATAATTTAAATAGAAAACGGAGAGAGAGAGGAAACTACTTGGGTTGCTTACCTGTCCAGCCTGGCGGCCCAAGTGTGGCCGGCCCAGCCCACCGCCGCCTCCTTCCTGTCGTCTTCCTCCCCCGCTAGAAGGACAGAGGCGCGTGGCCGCCCCACGCCGGCCACCTCCTCCCTCCTTGCCTGCCTGGCTCCTCCCCGGTGCTCCTAGATGACGCCACGGAGCGCCACACACCCCCCTGGACCGCTCTCACTCTCTCTCGTGCTTCCCCCCTCCTCTGTTTCTCTCGTGCACAGCCACCCGAACGCGTCATCGCGCCGCTCGCCGTTCCCGCGGCCACAGCCACCGCCTCGCCTCGCCGAAGCGCTCAGAAGCTCCGCCTCGACCCCCTCTTCCTCCCCACCGAGACACACCCTGCCGGAAGCCCTGCAACACCGTCCTCGACGCCATCTTCGTCCTCTGCACCGACGGCCGCCGTTGCTCGATTCGCTGCCCACAAAGCGTCCCCGGCCTCGCCCTCGCGCTCGTTGGACTCGCAGTGAGCCGCTGACCCGTTCCCCTCTTCTTCCCATGCCGTTTGGCCGCTCTAGCCGTTGTTTCCGCCGGACCCGAGAGCTCACTGCCGCCCAGCCATGTCGCCGCCGTGGCCACTGTCACCTATAGCCGCAACCGAGCGCTTCACCGCACTCGCCGTGTCCCCAGGATCCCGCAGCACCACTCCGCACCTCCTGCCGTGCCTCCTAGCTACGACCCCGAGCTCGCCCGAGCTCCGGCAGCCGCCAACGTCGTCGCCGGCGTCTTTTCCGACCACCCCGAGCCCAAACACCACCACCACTCGACGCGGCAGCCCCCCCCAGCTTCACGCAGATGCTCCCCGCGCGCCAAATAGGGCCCTGCAGCGAAATCCCGACTCCCTCCGCCACGATTTTGGTCGCCGGCGGCTAAACGCCGGTAGCTGACGTGGCCGTCATTAGCGGTTAAACACCCCACTAACCAACCCCCCCTACGCCACTAACACCTGGGCCCCGCTGCCTAACTAACCCTGGTTTAGCTCCTGTTTAGATTAAACTAACCCCACAGGCCCCACAGGTCAGCTTGACCTGGCCACGTCACACGTTGACCGACCCCACAAGTCAGTGTTGACCCGGCTGACGTGGCCGTTGACCAGGCCCCACCTGTCACTGAGACTGAACATCACTATGTCACTGACCAATAGACCCCACTGGTCAGGTTTAACCTGGGTCAACCCTGTTGACTGCTGACATCACAGTGACGTCACCCTGACGCAATAAAGCATTTTCTGGATTTAAGTTTATTCAGGAAATTCCAAAAAATGTCCTAAACTTCTAAAAATCATAGAAACTCAACCATAACTCCGAATGAAATAATTTATATATGAAAAATGATCAGAAAAATCCAATCTATCCATATGTACCATTTTCATGCATGTTAGAACAACTTATGACTACTGTTTAGGACAATTCAATTAAATGGCATTTAAATAACCACATGTGGAGTTTTGAATTTGAACCCTTGGTTCAAACCAACTTCATTTAATCTGTTCTAAGTTGCATTAGCCAAAACACACTCATTTTGCCATGTCATATTCATGCATCATATTGTTGCATTGCATTGATTGTGTTTCTTCTTTGTTTGTCGGTATTTGTCCCCTCTCAGTGGACGACGTTCCGACGATGAGTTTGATGACACCGATGAAGAACTATATTATCTTCAGAAGTGCCAGGCAAGCAAACCCCCCTTTTCATTCCAATACAATCCCACTCTCTCGCTCCTGCTCTCTTTTATTGCATTAGGACAACAACGATTCATCTGTTACTTGCTGCGGTAGCTGAACCCCTTTATCCTCTGCATGACCTGTCATTGCCACAGTAAATAGATGAAACCCACTAGCATGAGTAGGAGTTGTTTGAGCCCTGATGTGCCTACTCATTCATGCTTGTTTGTCATGCCTGCTATTGCTTAGAGTTGTGTCAGGTCTGATTCATCGGGGATGAATTGGAATGTGGTGAACATGTCCTATTGTTGAGAGCTAAGTGTGTGAACACGATTTGGTAAAGGTAGCGGTGAGAGGCCATGTAGGAGTACATGGTGGGTTGTCTCATTGCAGCCGTCCTCAGGAACTGAGTTCTGTGTTTGTGATCCATGAACAGCTACTACCACGCATTGGAATGCTTAAGTGCCCCTCTCGACTTATTAATCAACTCGATCTCTGTCCAGGAGTTGCAACTAGTTTCTGGTGTTTGTAGGTAGTGTTAGTAGTCTACCAAGTGGCACCCGGTACAGGTGGGCTTGGGACAGACTAGGCACAGTGGCCCGGTGTACCAAGTGGCACCCGGATGGTGGACTTGGGAACCCTGCACACATCGTTTGGGGCCGTGAGCGACACCCCAGCCGGATCTCCTTGTGGATGGAACCTGAATAGGCGATAAACCTGGACGAGAGACTTGTGTGGTTAGTCAGGTCGTGGCTGACACCCTCGCTGGGCTTCCGCTTGAAGGTTGCCGAGTACATGTCGTGTAAACGGCGGTAAGTGGTGAGAGCGTGTGTGAAGAAGTATACCCCTGCAGGGTTAATATGATCTATTCGAATAGCCGTGTCCGCGGTAAAGGACTTCTGGGTTGCCTGTACAGTTCATAGACAAGTGAAAGTGGATACTCTAAAATACGCAAGATAAGCGTGAGTGCTATGGATGGCGTTCTCGTAGGGAGACGGGAGCGGATCCATAGTGGCGTATTGATATGGTGAATATGTGGACTCATGTGCGCCACCTCAAAAGAGTTACTTGTAGTCATAGTTCAGGTTAGCCACTGAGTCAAAGCTGGCTTGCTGCAGTTAAACCCCACCATCCCCTTTGTTGATAATGATGCATATGTAGTTAGATCTGATGTAAGTCTTGCTGGGTACATTTGTGCTCACGTTGCTTAATTTATGTTTTTGCAGAGAGACTTCAGTCTCGCTAGTAGTTCCACATGGACTTCGACGTTTAGCTTGTTACCTCAGCTATGATCTTGTGCCCTCGGCAGGATCTGGTAGATAGTCAGGCTTCTCAGCCTTTTTCATTTGTAGATGTCTGTACTCAGACATGTTAAGCTTCCGCTTGTGCTTTGACTTGCATGCTCTGAGTGTTGGGTCATGAGACCCATGTTTGTAATATCTCTCTCCTCGGAGCCTACTGAATAAATACTTGAGTCGTAGAGTCATGTTGTGATGCCATGTTGTATTTTCACATACCGAGCATATTGTGTGTATGTTGTTGAAATGCTTGGTATGTGTGGGATCTGACAACCTAGTTGTTTATCCTTGGTAGCCTCTCTTACCGGGAAATGTCTCCTAGTGTTTTCACTGAGCCTTGGTAGCTTGCTACTGCTCCGGAACACTTAGGCTGGCCGGCATGTGTCCTTCTTTGTTCCTGTGTCTGTCCCTTCGGGGAAATGTCACGCGGTGTCTACCGGAGTCCTGTTAGCCTGCTACAGCCTGGTTTATCGGAGTCCTGGTAGCCCAGTTGCTACAGCCTGGATTCACTCGCTGATGACCGACACGTTCATTGCTGGGTCATGTATGTCTGTCCCTGTAAGTTAGTGCCACTTTGGGTTCATGACTAGCCATGTCAGCCCGGGTTCTTTGTCATATGGATGCTAGCGGCACTATCATATACGTGAGCCAAAAGGCGCAAACGGTCCCGGGCCAGGTAAGGTGGCACCCGTGGGAATACCGTGCGTGAGGCCGCAAAGTGATATGATGTGTTACATGCTAGATCGGTGTGACTTAGGATCGGGGTCCTGACAGTTTTGGTATCAGAGCCTGACTGCCTGTAGGATTACCAAGCCAAACTGGTCAAAGTTGAGTCTAGAAATTCTTAGTTATATAAGGGAATTGATTGTGGGATGGAACGTAAGGCTCTTTTTACTCCTTATACCTTATGCCTTCTGATCTGAGTCATCTTATCTTTCCTACGGGGTTAAGGAATTAGGATTTCTCTTCTTTCTATCAGGATCACGTGTTACTAATCCGTAGTCCTATAGGATTGATGGTTCTAAGCTTGCGTTCAGTTCCTACTATCTTCTGTATGTTAATTGTTGATCTCGAAACCTTGATATTGTGCTTCTGAGTGGCTATGCCACCATTTTTGTAGCATGTCTCCAATCTTTTGAGCATTTACAGCCGTTATGCTGTCCGAGTCATCCCAGCTTTCTAAATAATCTGATGCAATTGCAAAATCCTTCCCTCTGTTTCGATGTCCTTTCTGGCCAGGTTAACCACACTAAACAGTGAGTTGAGGTACTCTATTGCCTCAATGTATATGTTGGAGCTATTATTATGACCCTAGATGTCTAGAGTATCACCTAGTAATCTAGCCATGTTCTGTGTCCCAGTGTGATGATTCTGGCCATCATTCCCGAAGGCATCCCGTGATGCCACATAGTGAGTAGGCATTCTACTCCTGGGTCTCCGAACCCGAGATTCACCCTACTTACTTCATGTTGATAGTGTTTGCTAGTCCATTTAGGATACTAGTAACCTTTGCGATAGTCCTCAAGGTCCGTGGTATTTCCTTCTTCCAAATACTATGAACCACTTATGGCAGAAGTTTGTTGGATCAAAAGATCATAATAGGAGTGCTCTCGATGAGTTCTTCATTTTATATTGTGACTCTACCAGCTCAACCTTTTTGCATGGATTATCCGGAAGAAACCTGTTGAACTTGGTTTGACATACTAATCGATGCATCCACAACTCAGAAAGTTACATGTTCCTTGAGTTGTCCCTCTTTAGTTGTTTTCTATGCCTCGTCTATCAATTGATAGTCAAGAGTATGCATGTCTTCGTTCATCGATGCCTATTATTCTTGTGTTCCGTCAAGCCATTCTATCCCAGAATGACTAGGAGAAATGAACTCCGGTACCTCATCCATATCTAGTATTGGGTCAAAGTAGTCATACTCCGCAGACCAAAATACTAATCCAGTTTTTGTTCTGTTCTACCCTGAAGTATTACCCTCTTTATGTCAAGAAAGTCATAGGAATTACACATCATCTTATGAACTCTTGATACAGTGATACTTCTCGCCCTCATTATTCATTTCTCGGTTTCCATGTTGTTGCAACCTGAATGCCGACAAGTGAATTGTGCTGTGTGAAATCAATACTTCTAGCAACCCCGTTGCTTGGTAGTTAAAGGACAATAATTTTATTCTTAGTGTGTTGGTTCTTGAATCATCATTCTAAGATAGATTGTGCTACCTAGTCCTTATTGTTGGTGCACTCTTCGATCGGTGATTTAGGATTTTGTCAATCCCTCACTCATTTGATCATATCATCTTGCCTGGAAAGCAAGATTGCTCTCGAGCTTAGTAACATATCGGTGGTTCGTGATTTTCTGAATATCTTCTCGGAAGTATCACCAGGTCGTCACCTGACCGCTATGTTGAATTCATGATCATGTTGGTTTTCCTCCAAACCACCCATTCTCCAAGAATCTGTGTGGGATACCCCTGAGCTAGTTGGTTAAGCCAAACAATAACTTGGAGAGTTGGAAGATAAAAGCTTGTCTGACTTAGTTCATGTTAAGGGATATCTTTGTGTTGTGTGTGTGTTGAAGAAAGATGATATCTTCACCAATTGGTCCTCGTGATCAATTGTTGGATCTATTGTCTTGTCAAAAATTTGACTTGAGTATGGGCTATCGTCAAGTCATATCAAAACCAACGATGTTCGTAATGTTGTCTTACTCGTGGTTGATCCCTCGAGCATACACCATTACATCTTTTGGGTCTGACCAATACTATCACATTGTTCACATAATGGTGGAATTCCAGTGATATGGGGATTCCGATGAGTTGCTGTTGAGCCCATCAGCAACATCTCGTCTCCTCCATGATTCATGTTGACTATTGAGCTAGTGTTGGAAACTTTGTAAGCATTACCTTCGTGTTCCGCTCATGAGGTATATGTTTTGGTGAAAGAAGTGACTTTCTCCAAGTTCACGTGCATGAAGTGAAAGTTGCGGCCATGAATTTGAGAAAGGTTTGTTTTGTTTCCCCTGGAATCATCCCAAATCAGTCATGCATACGTGCGAAGTATTCTATGGTTTGGTAGATTAATTACCTCCATTCCATATGTATTCGCTAGCAGACCAAGCCAATGATTGATTTGTTCAAGGAGAATAAGTTCTTCTTAAGAGCATGCCTTACGCAAGGACTTCAATATCCTCGATGATGATTCCCAACCAAAACTCGGTAGTGTTTTATTATAAGACTACTACGTGGTCATGCTTGTCTGGGACAACGTGTTCACATGTGTGTAGCAGAACCAGCTCATGTTTTGGAGCTTGCTATCGTAGTTCATTCCCCGAGAATCTCGCAATGTCTTCTCGTCGATTTGTGTTGCAAACTTTCTTTTCCAGACATGTTGTCTGAAATATCCTGTTACCAACTAGACCTGAATCTCAGGCAGGTGTGATGGTTGGCACTTCTCCCAAGAACTATGATGTAGGTTCCGGTAAAGTGGACGCACCTAGCCGGAAGAACTACTATTGTAGTATCTTGATAAAGCAATTTGGTCACCTCTCATGAGGATCTTGCATGACTTATTCTAGAAGTTGATCCTTATGGATTCTTGTGCTTCCGAAGTCCGACCTTTTACTTGATGTTCTAGATATCAAACCATATCTATGAATGGGTTACGATAGCACATCAAGGAGAACATTAGAAGTAGGGTGCTAAATGTCTCTCGGTCGATCATCCAGATTTTGTTCCCTTGGCCCCGCTAAGGTGAAATCTGAGAAGGTTATATTCCTTTGTATCTGCATCGGCCATCGCTGTTCATCATGGTAGTACGTTGTGTTGCCAGGATCCTTGACACGGATATTGGTAAAACCTTGATGAATATGGAAATGCTCAAATTCTGGAGAGCACGCGCAAGCAAAATCATCCCTTGTGTTGTCTTCAACAAGGTAGTCCACATCATCCATTCTAGTTCGAGTATGTTATTCTACCGAACTCCTCCAAATGATCGATTGTGATTTGCCTTAAGCTGGTATAAAGAGTTTCAATGATCTCTGAATCAAAGGTAATTCTTTTTGCCACTTAAGGGGATATATCTACGAGTCACCATCCCTAAGGTGTCTCGATATGGTATCATGGAAACTCAACTCCTCGCTACGTTGACAATCGTTTACCACCTTCTAAAGTGTGGAATTGTTTTCTACCTAGTGAACCCTCGTCATCTGCTCCACTCCATCCCTCTAGATGTATGCTTCGTGTCTCAGCTCGGGAGATGCTGCTATGTCTCATCCCATGAGTTGATCCTGAGTTGATCGGTCTTCGAGAAGATCAATTCTTCTAGAGTTTTCCTTTCCTCTTCTTGTCATGTTAGTTGGAGTTCTCAGAGGAAGACATCGAGTCAAAGATGGTGATCGAATCAACGCCCCTATGAAGTGCAACCTAGATCGTGATGATTGCGTTAGTTGCGTTTCCCCTTCATTCTACCCTATGCTTGAATCTCGGGACGAGATTCTTGTTTAGTGGGGGCGAGTTGTCACATCCCTGGTCCTGGTATGCAGTAGGCTAGCCCTTTATGTGTGCATCATGTTTAACTTTTCAAATGAACTTGAAATGGGGACTGATCAAACCCTAGCACCAGATCAAATCAAATAGGTTCAACATAAAATCATTTTCAATGAACCTAAAATGCCCATATAAAATGTTCATCATCTTTGTCTTGGGCTCGAACCTCTGACAAAAATGGTGCACACTTTTATAGGACATCATAAGGTCACTGAATTAAATCATATAGTATTTGCATTTGGGCATTTAAATGCTATAAAATATTTTAAATGCTCAAATAATCCCAAACTGAAATGTTTACTCTAGGATATATTTCCAACAGTGGTCAGGAGTAGTTGCATGATTTTTGGGATTGATTTAGTATTTTTAATAAAGCCACAAAGCTGCAGTAAAATAGAAAACAATAATTTAAATAGAAAACGGAGAGAGAGAGGAAACTACCTGGGCTGCTTACCTGTCCAGCCTGGCGGCCCAAGTGTGGCCGGCCCAGCCCACCACCGCCTCCTCCCTGTCGTCTTCCTCCCCCGCCAGAAGGACGGAGGCGCGTGGCCGCCCCGCGCCGGCCACCTCCTCCCTCCATGCCTGCCTGGCTCCTCCCCGGTGCTCCTAGATGACGCCACGGAGCGCCACGCACCCCCTGGACCGCTCTCACTCTCTCCCGTGCTTGCCCCCTCCTCTGTTTCTCTCGCGCACAACCACCCGAACGCGTCGTCACGCCGCTCGCTGTTCCCACGGCCACAGTCACCGCCTCGCCTCGCCAAAGCGCTCAGAAGCTCCGCCTCGACCCCCTCTTCCTCCCCACCGAGACACGCCCTGCCGGAAGCCCCGCAACGCCGTCCTCGACGCCATCTTCGTCCTCTGCACCGACGGCCGTCGTTGCTCGATTCACCGCCCACAGAGCGTCCCCGGCCTCGCCCTCGCGCTCGTTGGACTCGCGGTGAGCCACTGACCCGTTCCCCTCTTCTTCCCATGCCGTTTGGCCGCTCTAGCCGTTGTTTCTACCGGACACGAGAGCTCACCGCCGCCCAGCCATGTCGCCGCCGTGGCCACCGTCACCTATAGCCGCAACCGAGCGCTTCACCGCACTCGCCGTGTCCCCAGGAGCCCGCAGCACCGCTCCGCACCTCCTGCCATGCCTCCTAGCAACGACCCCGAGCTCGCCCGACCTCCGGCAGCCGCCAACATCGTCGCTGGCATCTTTTCCGACCACCCTGAGCCCAAACACCACCACCACTCGACGCGGCAGCCCCCCAGCTTCACGTAGATGCTCCCCGCGCGCCAAATAGGGCCCTGCAGCGAAATTCCAACTCCCTCCGCCACGGTTTTGGTCGTCGGCGGCTAAACTCCGGTAGCTGACGTGGCCGTCATTAGCGGTTAAACACCCCACTAACCAACCCCCCTACGCCACTGACACCTGGGCCCCGCTGCCTAACTAACCCTGGTTTAGCTACTATTTAGATTAAACTAACCCCATGGGCCCCACAGGTCAGCTTGACCTGGCCACGTCACACGTTGACCGACCCCACAAGTCAGTGTTGACCCGGCTGACGTGGCCATTGACCAGGCTCCACCTGTCATTGACACTGAACAACACGGTGTCACTGACCAGTGGACCCCACTGGTCAGGTTTGACCTGGTTCAACCCTGTTGACTGCTGACATCACAGTGACGTCACCCTGACGCAATAAAGCATTTTCTGGATTTAAGTTTATTCAGGAAATTCTAGAAAATGTCCTAAACTTCTAAAAATCATAGAAATTCAACCATAACTCCAAATGAAATAATTTATATATGAAAAATGATCAGAAAAATCCAATCTATCCATCTGTACCATTTTCATGCATGTCAGAACAACTTATAACTACTGTTTAGGACAATTCAATTAAATGGCATTTAAATAACCACATGTGGAGTTTTGAATTTGAACCCTTGGTTCAAACCAACTTCATTTAATCTGTTCTAAGTTGCATTAGCCAAAACACACTCATTTTGCCATGTCATATTCATGCATCATATTGTTGCATTGCATTGATTGTGTTTCTTCTTTGTTTGTCGGTATTTGTCCCCTCTCAGTAGACGACGTTCCCACGATGAGTTTGATGACACCGATGAAGAACTATATTATCTTCAGAAGTGCCAAGCAAGCAAAACCCCCTTGTTCATTCCGATACAACCCCACTCTCTCGCTCCTGCTCTCTTTTATTGCATTAGGACAACAAGGATTCATCTGTTACTTGCTGCGGTAGCTGAACCCCTTTATCCTCTACATGACCTGTCATTGCCACAGTAAATAGATGAAACCCACTAGCATGAGTAGGAGTTGTTTGAGCCCTGATGTGCCTACTCATTCATGCTTGTTTGTCATGCCTACTATTGCTTAGAGTTGTGTCAGGTCTGATTCATCGGGGATGAATTGGAATGTGGTGAACATGTCCTACTGTTGAGAGCTAAGTGTGTGAACACGATTTGGTAAAGGTAGCGGTGAGAGGCCATGTAGGAGTACATGGTGGATTGTCTCATTGCAGCCGTCCTCAAGAACTGAGTTCTGTGTTTGTGATCCATGAACAACTACTACCACGCATTGGAATGCTTAAGTGCCCCTCTCGACTTATTAATCAACTCGATCTTTGTCCAGGAGTTGCAACTAGTTTCTGGTGTTTGTAGGTAGTGTTAGTAGTCTACCAAGTGGCACCCAGTATAGGTGGGCTTGGGACAGACTAGGCACAGTGGCCCAGTGTACCAAGTGGCACCCGGATGGTGGACTTGGGAACCCTGCACACATCATTTGGGGCCGTGAGCGACACCCCGTCCAGATCTCCTTGCGGATGGAACCCGAATAGGCGATAAACCTGGACGAGAGACTTGTGTGGTTAGTCAGGTCGTGGCCGACACCCTCGCTGGGCTTCCGCTTGAAGGTTGCCGAGTACATGTCGTGTAAACGGTGGTAAGTGGTGAGAGCGTGTGTGAAGAAGTACACCCCTGCAGGGTTAATATGATCTATTCGAATAGCCGTGTCCGCGGTAAAGGACTTCTGGGTTGCCTGTACAGTTCATAGACAAGTGAAAGTGGATACTCTAAAATACACAAGATAAGCGTGAGTGCTATGGATGGCGTTCTCGTAGGGAGACGGGAGCGGATCCATAGTGGCGTATTGATATGGTGAATATGTGGACTCGTGTGCGCCACCTCAAAAGAGTTACTTGCAGTCGTAGTTCAGGTTAGCCACTGAGTCAAAGCTGGCTTGCTGCAGTTAAACCCCACCATCCCCTTTGTTGATAATGATGCATATGTAGTTAGATCTGATGTAAGTCTTGCTGGGTACATTTGTACTCACGTTGCTTAATTTATGTTTTTGCAGAGAGACTTCAGTCTCGCTAGTAGTTCCACGTGGACTTCGATGTTTAGCTTGTTACTTCAGCTACGATCTTGTGCCCTCGGCAGGATCTGGTAGATAGTCAGGCTTCTCAGCCTTTTTCATTTGTAGATGTCTGTACTCAGACATGTTAAGCTTCCGCTTGTGCTTTTTACTTGTATGCTCTGAGTGTTGGGTCATGAGACACATGTTTGTAATATCTCGCTCCTCGGAGCCTACTAAATAAATACTTGAGTCGTAGAGTCATGTTGTGATGCCATGTTGTATTTGCACATACCGAGCATATTGTGTGTATGTTGTTGAAATGCTTGGTATGTGTGGGATCTGACAACCTAGTTGTTTATCCTTGGTAGCCTCTCTTACCGGGAAATGTCTCCTAGTGCTTCCACTGAGCCTTGGTAGCTTGCTACTGCTCCGGAACACTTAGGCTGGCCGGCATGTGTCCTTCTTAGTTCCTGTGTCTGTCCCTTCAGGGAAATGTCACGCGGTGTCTATCGGAGTCCTGTTTGCCTGCTACAGCCCGATTTACCGGAGTCCTGCTAGCCCAGTTGCTACAGCCTGGATTCACTCGCTGATAACCGACACGTTCGTTGCTGGGTCATGTATGCTTGTCCCTGTAAGTTAGTGCCACTTTGGGTTGACGACTAGCCATGTCAGCCCGGGTTCTTTGTCATATGGATGCTAGCGGCATTATCATATACGTGAGCCAAAAGGCGCAAACGGTCCCGGGCCAGGTAAGGTGGCACCCGTGGGAATACCGTGTGTGAGGCCGCAAAGTGATATGATGTGTTACATGCTAGATCGGTGTGACTTAGGATCGGGGTCCTGACACGAACCCAGCGCACCGGGGGGTGGGGGGCGCTTGGGGGCTCCTGCGGAAGGGAAAACACGCCTGGGCCACACTGTCAGGCAAAAAGTCAAGACAATTCGTACAGCTTCGCCCGCACCCCCGCGCACTCGGCCGCCACCCTGCGGATCCCGGCGCTGCCCACCACTACTAGATAGGTCATTCTCCGCTGGAGAAGAGAGAAGGTTTCGCCACGGCAACCTTTCCACCACCTTCCTGGGCGAGTTTTTCGGCGCTCCGGCCGCGCAGGGCGGGATATCGGCGGTTGTGTACCCATCACGCCCGCCAGGTGTTCGGCGATTTGTATGCCCGGCGATGGACTCAGATGACGAGGAGGCTCTCGCGGCACTGCTAGAGGAGGAAGCCGACGCCGACGTTCAGGACGAAGAGCATCTCATGGTCCTCGCCGCCTTGGCCGGCCTGCTCGCGAGCAATGAAAAGCCGGGGCGAGGTGGCTCGGCGTCGGGGCGTCTAAAAGCAAAGAACCGACATCGTCTGGAAGGCTATTGCATGCTCTACTCCGACTACTTCGCCGACGCTGCACTGACGGCGACAAAGTATTTCGGCGCCGTTATCGGATGAGCCGAAAGCTTTTCCTCGGGATTGTGGATTCCATTCGGGAGTTCGATAGCTACTTCAAGTGCAAGAAGGATTGCACCGGCAAACTTGGATTCACCTCAATCCAGAAGTGCATGACAGCTATGAGGATACTTGCATAGGGAGCTCCCGGTGATTCACTCGGCGACTATGGGCGCATGGCCGAGTCCACGACCATTGAGTGTTTTTACAAATTCTGCAAGGTAGTGGTGGCAGTGTTTGGACCGCAATACTTGCGATCACCCAATACTGAAGACACTGCTCAGATCCTAGCACAGAATGCAGCAAAAGGATTTCCTAGGATGCTTGGAAGCATAGACTGCATGCATTGGAAATGGAAGAACCGTCCATTTTCTTGGAAGGGGATGTACAAAGGCGCCAAAGGCGGTTGCAGTGTGGTACTTGAGGCAGTGACCACACCGGACCTCTGGACTTGGCACTCCTTCTTTGGTACACCAGGAACTCACAATGACATTAACGTGCTGCAGTGCTCCCCTGTCTTTGCCAAGCTTGTTGAAGGTCATTCTCCTCCAGTGAACTTCGAGGTCAATGGACGACACTACAACAAGGGCTACTACCTAGCTGATGGCATCTATCCGAGATGGTCTACATTTATGGAGACTATCTCAAACCCTGTGCCAAGAGGCAAGAACTCCCACTTCGCGAAGGTTCAGGAGGCTTGCAGGAAGGATGTCGAGCGGGCATTTGGTATGCTCCAATCTCGATTTGTTGTTGTACGGTACCCCGCTCAGACCTGGTCGAAAGATCAAATGTGGGAGATCATGACTTGATGTGTCATCTTGCACAACATGATCATTGAGAGCGAGCAGGAAGAGCCAATGTTTGACATTGAACCATATTACAGACAGGGTCCTCTTGCACAAGTTGATCACCAGTTACCGGCAACCTGGACTGCCTTCCTCAATATGCGTCAGGAGAGCTGAGACCTACAGGTGCATCAACAACTGCAGCAGGATCTGGTGGAGCACCTATGGAGGCTCAAGGGCAACGCCTAGCTCGACGTGTGATGAAATATGAGTTTTTATTTGTTGAACTATATAATTTGTATTGAACTATTTGTTGTTGAACTATTTGATTTCTACTGATTTTCTGTGATGAACTATGTGATAAAAAATAACTTCTGTCGAATTTGCGCCAAACCACGACGAATATGGGCCGATTTGTGCCTATAGCGGGCCGATTTTTCACCAAAAGTGGGCCGAAAAGCGGGCACATTAGCGCAAAAAATGGCCGATATCGGCACCTGGGGCGGAGACCGGGAACCCAATCGCCTCCAGAGCTGATTTTTGAAGGAAATATGCCCTAGAGGCAATGATAAAGTTATTATTTATTTCCTTAATTTCATCATAAATGTTTATTATTCATGCTAGAATTGTATTAACCGAAAACAAAATACATGTGTGAATACATAGACAAACATAGTGTCACTAGTATGCCTCTACTTGACTAGCTCATTAATCAAAGATGGTTAAGTTTCCTAACCATAGACATGAGTTGTCATTTGATTAACGGGATCACATCATTAGGAGAATGATGTGATTGACTTACCCATTCCGTTAGCTTAGCACTTGATCGTTTAGTATGTTGCTATTGCTTTCTTCATGACTTATACATGTTCCTATGACTATGAGATTATGCAACTCCCGTTTACCGGAGGAAAACTTTGTGTGCTACCAAACGTCACAATGTAACTGGGTGATTATAAAGGTGCTCTATAGGTGTCTCCGAAGGTACTTGTTGAGTTGGCGTATTTCGAGATTAGGATTTGTCACTCCGATTGTCGGAGAGGTATCTCTGGGCCCTCTCGGTAATGCACATCACTATAATCCTTGCAAGCATTGTGACTAATGAGTTAGTTGCGGGATGATGCATTACGGAACGAGTAAAGAGACTTGCTGGTAACGAGATTGAACTAGGTATTGAGATACCGACGATCGAATCTCGGGCGAGTAACATACCGATGACAAAGGGAACAACGTATGTTTGTTATGCGGTTTGACCGATAAAGATCTTCGTAGAATATGTGGGAGCCAATATGAGCATCCAGGTTCCGCTATTGGTTATTGACCGGAGACGTGTCTCGGTCATGTCTACATAGTTCTCGAACCCGTCGGGTCCGCACGCTTAAAGTTCGGTGACGATTTATATTATGAGTTATGTGTTTTGATGTACCGAAGGTAGTTCGGAGTCCCGGATGAGATCGGGGACATGACGAAGAGTCTCGAAATGGTCGAGACATAAAGACCGATATATTGGATGACTATATTTGGACATCGGAAAGGTTCCGAGTGATTCAGGTATTTATCGGAGTACCGGAGAGTTACGGGAATTCGTCGGGGAGTATATGTGTCTTATTGGGCTTTAAGGGAAAGAGAGAGGGGAGGCTACGCGCCCCCCAAGGCCTAGTCCGAATTGGACTAGGGGGAGGGGCTGTGCCCCCTCCTTCCTTCTCTTCTCTTTTCCCTTTCCTTCACTCCTACTCCTACTACATGGAAGGGGGGAATCCTACTCCCGGTGGGAGTAGGACTCCCCAAGGTGCGCCATAGAGAGGGTCGGCCCCTCTCCTCCTCCACTCCTTTATATACTAGGAGGGGGCACCCCATAGACACACAAGTTGATCTGTTGATCTCTCCTAGCCATGTGCGGTGCCTCCCTCCACCATATTCCACCTCGGTCATATCATAGAGGTGCTTAGGAGAAGCCCTATGTCGGTAGCAACATCATCACCGTCATCACGCCGTCGTGCTGACGGAACTCTCCCATGAAGCTCTGCTGGATCAGAGTTCACGGGACATCATCGAGTCGAACGTGTGCTGAACTCAGAGGTGCCGTACATTCGGTACTTGGATCGGTCGGATCGTGAAGACATACAACTACATCAACCGCGTTGTGCTAATGCTTCCGCTTTCGGTCTACGAGGGTACGTGGACACACTCTCCCCGCTCGTTGCTATGCATCACCATGATCTTGCGTGTACGTAGGATTTTTTTTAAATTACTATGTTCCCTAAGAGTGGCATCAGAGCCAGGTTTATGCGTAGATGTTATATGCATGAGTAGAACACAAGTGAGTTGTGGGCGATACAAGTCATACTGATTACCAGCATGTCATACTTTGGTTCGGCAGTATTGTTGGATGAAGCGGCCCGGACTGACATTACGCGTACGCTTGCACGAGACTGGTTCTACCGACGTGCTTTGCACATAGGTGGCTGGCGGGTGTCAGTTTCTCCAACTTTAGTTGAACCGAGTGTGGCTATGCCCGGTCCTTGAGATGGTTAAAACAACACTAACTTGACGAAATATCATTGTGATTTTGATGCGTAGGTAAGAACGGTTCTTGCTCAGCCCGTAGCAGCCACGTAAAACTTGCAACAACAAAGTAGAGGATGCCTAACTTGTTTTTGCAGGGCATGTTGTGATGTGATATGGTCAAGACATAATACTAAATTTTATTATATGAGATGATCATGTTTTGTAACAGAGTTATCGGCAACTGGCAGGAGCCATATGGTTGTCGCTTTATTGTATGCAATGCAATCGCCCTGTAATTGCTTTACTTTATCACTAAGCGGTAACAATAGTCATAGAAGCAATAGTTTACGAGACGACAATGATGCTACGATGGAGATCAAGGTGTCGCGTCGGTGACGATGATGATCATGACGGTGCTTCGGAGATGGAGATCACAAGCACAAGATGATGATGGCCATATCATATCACTTATATTGATTGCATGTGATGTTTATCCTTGATGCATCTTATTTTGCTTTGATTGACGGTAGCATTATAAGATGATCTCTCACTAAATTTCAAGGTAAAAGTGTTCTCCCTGAGTATGCACCGTTGCCAAAGTTCGTCGTGCCGAGACACCACGTGATGATCGGGTGTGATAAGCTCAACGTTCATCTACAATGGGTGCAATCCAGTTTTGCACACACAGAATACTCGGGTTAAACTTGACAAGCCTAGCATATGCAGATATGGCCTCAGAACACTGGAGACCAAAAGGTTGAGCTTGAATCATATAGTAGATATGATCAACATAGTGATGTTCACCATTGAAAACTACTGCATCTCACATGATGATCAGTTATGGTTTAGTTGATTTGGATCACGTGATCACTTAGATGATTAGAGGGATGTCTATCTAAGTGGGAGTTCTTAAGTAATATGATTAATTGAACTTTAATTTATCATGAACTTAGTCCTGATAGTATTTTGCAAATAGTATTGTAGACCAATAACTCATGTTGTTGCTTCCCTATGTTTTATATGTGTTCCTAGAGAAAACTAAGTTGAAAGATGATAGTAGCAATGATATGGACTAGGTTCGTGATCTGAGGTTTATCCTCACTACCGCATAGAAGAATTATGTCCTTGATGCACCGCTAGGTGACAGATCTATTGCAGGAGCAGATGCAGACGTTATGAACGTTTGGCTAGCTCAATATGATGACTACTTGATAGTTTAGTGCACCATGCTTAACGGCTTAGAATCGGGACTTCAAAGACGTTTTGAACGTCATGGACCATATGAGATGTTCCAGGAGTTGAAGTTAATATTGCAAGCAAATACCCGAGTTGAGAGATATGAAGTCTCCAACAAGTTCTATAGCTAAAAGAAGGAGGAGAATTGCTCAACTAGTGAGCATGTGCTCAGATTGTCTGGGTACTACAATCGCTTGAATCAAGTGGGAGTTAATCTTCCAGATAAGATAGTGATTGACATAGTTCTCTAGTCACCATCACCAAGTTACTGGAACTTCGTGATGAACTATAGTATGCAAGCTGACTAAGGCATAGCCTAGTGGTGGGAAGGGGCTGATGCCTTCCCACCCAACCAGGTTCAAGGCATGGTACTTGCAATTTGGGTTTGTTGCACCAATTATACTGTAGGGGGTTCCCTTATAGTCTTCCTGTAAAAAAAACTATAGTATGCAAGGGATGACAAAAACGATCCCCGAGCTCTTCGTGATGCTGAAATCAACGAAGGTAGAAATCAAGAAAGAGCATCAAGTGTTGATGATTGACAAGACCACTAGTTTCAAGAAAAGGGCAAAGGGAAAGAAAGGGAACTTTAAGTAGAATGACAAGCAAGTTGTCACTCCCGTGAAGAATCCCAAAGCTGGGCCAAAGCCTGAAACTGAGTGCTTCTGCTGCAAAGGAAATGGTCACTGAAAGCGGAAATGCCCTGAATATTTGGTGGATAAGAAGGATGGCAAAGTGAACAAGGGCATATTTGATATACATGTTATTGATGTGTACCTTACTAGTGTTTATAGTAGCCCCTGAGTATTTGATACTTGTTCGGTTGCTAAAAAATTAGTAACTCGAAACAGGAGTTACAGAATAAACAGAGACTAGTTGAGGGTGAAGTGATGATGTGTGTTGGAAGTGGTTCCAAGATTGATATGATCATCATCGCACACTCCCTATACTTTCGGGATTAGTGTTAAACCTAAATAAATGTTATTTGGCGTTTGCGTTGAGCATGAATATGATTTGATCATGTTTATTGCAATCGGTTATTCATTTAAAGTCAGAGAATAATTGTTGTTCTATTTACATGAATAAAACCTTCGATGGTCATACACCCAATGAAAATAGTTTGTTGGATCTCAATCGTAGTGATACACATATTCATAATATTGATGCCAAAAGATGAAAGTTGACAATGATAGTGCAACTTATTTGTGGCATTGCCGTTTGGGTCATATCGGTGTAAAGTGCATGAAGAAACTCCATAAAGATGGACTTTTGGAATCACTTGGTTATGAATCATTTGATGCTTGCGAACCGTGCCTTTTGGGCAAGATGACTAAAACTCTGTTCTCCGGAACAATGGAACGAGCTACTGACTTGTTGGAAATAATACATACTGATGTATGCGGTCCAATGAGTGTTGATGCTCGTGGCGGGTATCGTTAGTTTCTGACCTTCACAGATGATTTAAGCAGATATGAGTATATCTACTTAATGAAGCACAAGTCTCAAACATTTGAAAAGTTCAAAGAATTTTAGAGTGAAGTGGAGAATCATCGTACCAAGAAAATAAAGTTTCTACAATCTGATCGTAGAGAAGAATATTTGAGTTATGACTTTGGCCTTCACTTAAAACCAATGTGGAATAGTTTCACAGCTCACGCCACATGGAACACCACAGCGTAATTGTGTGTCCGAACGTCGTAACCACACTTTATTGGATATGGTGCGATCTATGATGTATCTTACCAATTTACCACTATTGTTTTGGGGTTATGCATTAGAGACAACTACATTCACTTTAAATAGGGCACCATCAAAATTCATTGAGACGACGCATTATGAACTATGGTCTGGCAAGAAACCAAAGTTGTTGTTTCTTAAAGTTTGGGGCTGTGATGCTTATGTGAAAAAGTTTCAACCTAATAAGCTCGAACCCAAATCGGAGAAGTGTGTCTTCATAGAATATCCAAAGGAAACTGTTGGGTACACCTTCTATCACAGATCCTAAGGTAAGATATTCGTTGCTAAGATGGATCCTTTCTAGAGAAGGAGTTTCTCTCAAAAGAAGTGAGTGGGAGGAAAGTAGAGCTTGATAAGGTAATTGTACCTTCTCCCGAATTGGAAAGTAGTTCATAACAGAAATCAGTTCCAATGATTCCTCCACCAATTAGTGAGGAAGCTAATGATGATGATCATGAAACTTTAGATCAAGTTACTACAGAACCTCGTAGGCCTTCCAAAGTACAGTCTGCACCAGAGTGGTATGTTAATCCTGTTCTGGAAGTCATGTTACTAGACCATAATGAACCTACGAACTATGAGGAAGCGATGATGAGCCCAGATTCCGCGAAATGGCTTGAGTCCATAAAATCTGAGATGGGATCCATGTATGAGAACGTGGACTTTGGTGGAGTTGCCCGATGATCGGCAAGCCATATTGTGTAAATGGACCTTCAAGAGGAAGACAGATGCTAATAGTAGTGTTACTATCTACAAAGCTCGACTTGTCGCAAAAAGTTTTTCGACAAGTTCAAGATGTTGAATACGATGAGATTTTCTCACTCGTATCGATGCTTAAGTCTGTTCGAATCATGTTAGCAATTGCCACATTTTATGAAATCTGGCAAATGGATGTCAAAACTGCATAACTTAATGGATTTATTAAAGAAGAGTTGTATATGATACAACCAGAAGGTTTTGTCAATCCTAAAGGTGCTAACAAAGTGTACAAGCTCCAGTGATCCATCTATGGACTTGTGCAAGCATCTCGGAGTTGGAATATATGCTTTGATGAGTTGATCAAAGCATATAGTTTTATACAGACTTGCGGTGAAGCCTGTATTTACAGGAAAGTGAGTGGGAGCACTACAACATTTCTGATAAAGTATATGTGAATGACATATTGTTGATCAGAAATATGTAGAATCTTCTGGAAAGCATAAAGGAGTATTTGAAAGGAGTTTTTTCAAAGAAAGACCTCGGTGAAGCTGCTTACACATTGAGCATCAAGATCTATAGAGATAGATCAAGACGCTTGATAAGATTTTTCAATGAGTAAATACCTTGAAAAGTTTTTGAAAGAGTTCAAAATGGATCAGTCAAAGAAGGAATTCTTGTCTTTATTATAAGGTGTGAAGTTGAGTAAGACTCAAAACCCGACCATGGCAGAAAATAGAAAGAGAATGAAAAGTCATTCCCTATGCCGCAGTCATAGGTTCTATAAAGTATGCTATGCTGTGTACCAGACCTATTGTATACCTTGCTCTGAGTTTGGTAAGGGAGTACAATTTTAATCTAGGAGTAGATCACTGGACAACGGTCAAGAATATCCTTAGTGAGGACTAAGGAGATGTTTCTCGATTATGGAGGTGATAAAAGAGTTCGTCGTAAAGAGTTACATCGGTGCAAGCTTTTACACCGATCCAGATGACTCTAAGTCTCAATCTGGATACATATTGAAAGTAGGAGCAATTAGCTATAGTAGCTCCGTGTAGAGCATTGTATACATAGAATATCTGCAAAATACATACGGCTCTGAATGTGACAGACCCGTTGACTAAACTTCTCTCACGAGCAAAACATGATCATACCTTAGTACTCTTTGGGTGTTAATCACATAGAGATGTGAACTAGATTATTGACTCTAGTAAACTCTTTGGGTGTTGGTCACATGACGATGTGAACAATGGATGTTAATCAAATACATATGTGAATATTGGTGTTAACACTACACCACAACACTACATCCCCAACAGACATGTCAGTAGGGAAACAACGTCCACCAACAGAAAATTGGTTGGGAAAGACTATTGCCGACCAACCTTGTCTGTTGGGGAAAGTCCAGACGGGAAAGCCTTTTCCAGACCGACATATCTTTCTCGACCGACTGTTTGACGGCTATCAAAAGCATTCCCGACCAACTTTCTGATGGCCCTGCTATGAACCTTTCCCAACCGACTATCTGATGATAAACTTTCCCAACCGACTATTCGATGGTAGTACATTTCCCGACCAGACTTTCTCTCAGCCCTGCCATAAACCTTTCCCGACCAACTGTAGGTCGTTGTTATCCTTTGCCGACCAACAGTTCGATAGCATTTTGTTTAGCCGAGCAAGGCTTGTGCCTTGCTAAACAATATCAATCAAGTTGCATATCTCATTACAACACCATATCAATCAAGTTACAGTAACTTGCTTGTACTCTGAAAATATTAAACCAGAACCAAAGAAGAATATTCTTATAGGTAAAACTAACCAACTGAAAGGAGGAAACATTTATGTTTCAACCACCGAGACACCTGATTGGTTTACAAAATGATAGATGCATGTCCGACGATTCATTGTTTGCTCCATTATAAATCACATGATGATTTGAACTAGATTATTGACTGTAGTGCAAGTGGGAGACTGAAGGAAATATGCCCTAGAGACAATGATAAAGTTATTATTTATTTCCTTATTTCATGATAAATGTTTATTATTCATGCTAGAATTGTATTAACCGGAAACATAATACATGAGTGAATACATAGACAAACATAGTGTCACTACTATGCCTCTACTTGACTAGCTCGTTAATCAAAGATGGTTAAGTTTCCTAACCATAGACATGAGTTGTCATTTGATTAACGGGATCACATCATTAGGAGAATGATGTGATTGACTTACCCATTCCGTTAGCTTAGCACTTGATCGTTTAGTATGTTGCTATTGCTTTCTTCATGACTTATACATGTTCCTATGACTATGAGATTATGCAACTCCCGTTTACCGGAGGAAAACTTTGTGTGCTACCAAACGTCACAACTTAACTGGGTGATTATAAAGGTGCTCTATAGGTGTCTCCGAAGGTACTTGTTGAGTTGGCGTATTTCGAGATTAGGATTTGTCACTCCGATTGTCGGAGAGGTATCTCTGGGCCCTCTCGGTAATGCACATCACTATAATCCTTGCAAGCATTGTGACTAATGAGTTAGTTGCGGGATGATGCATTACGGAACGAGTAAAGAGACTTGCTGGTAACGAGATTGAACTAGGTATTGAGATACCGACGATCGAATCTCGGGCGAGTAACATACCGATGACAAAGGGAACAACGTATGTTTGTTATGCGGTTTGACCGATAAAGATCTTCGTAGAATATGTGGGAGCCAATATGAGCATCCAGGTTCCGCTATTGGTTATTGACCGGAGACGTGTCTCGGTCATGTCTACATAGTTCTCGAACCCGTCGGGTCCGCACGCTTAAAGTTCGGTGACGATTTATATTATGAGTTATGTGTTTTGATGTACCGAAGGTAGTTCGGAGTCCCGGATGAGATCGGGGACATGACGAAGAGTATCGAAATGGTCGAGACATAAAGACCGATATATTGGATGACTATATTCGGACATCGGAAAGGTTCCGAGTGATTTAGGTATTTATCGGAGTACCGGAGAGTTACGGGAATTCGTCGGGGAGTATATGTGCCTTATTGGGCTTTAAGGGAAAGAGAGAGGGGAGGCTACGCGCCCCCCCCCCCAAGGCCTAGTCCGAATTGGACTAGGGGGAGGGGCTGTGCCCCCTCCTTCCTTCTCTTCTCTTTTCCCTTTCCTTCACTCCTACTCCTACTACATGGAAGGGGGGAATCCTACTCCCGGTGGGAGTAGGACTCCCCAAGGTGCGCCATAGAGAGGGTCGGCCCCTCTCCTCCTCCACTCCTTTATATACTAGGAGGGGGGCACCCCATAGACACACAAGTTGATCTGTTGATCTCTCCTAGCCATGTGCGGTGCCTCCCTCCACCATATTCCACCTCGGTCATATCATAGAGGTGCTTAGGAGAAGCCCTATGTCGGTAGCAACATCATCACCGTCATCATGCCGTCGTGCTGACGGAACTCTCCCATGAAGCTCTGCTGGATCAGAGTTCACGGGACATCATCGAGTCGAACGTGTGCTGAACTCAGAGGTGCCGTACATTCGGTACTTGGATCGATCGGATCGTGAAGACATACAACTACATCAACCGCGTTGTGCTAATGCTTCCACTTTCGGTCTACGAGGGTACGTGGACACACTCTCCCCGCTCGTTGCTATGCATCACCATGATCTTGCGTGTACGTAGGATTTTTTTTAAATTACTATGTTCCCTAACAGTGGCATCAGAGCCAGGTTTATGCGTAGATGTTATATGCATGAGTAGAACACAAGTGAGTTGTGGGCGATACAAGTCA
The DNA here is from genome assembly GCF_018294505.1 of Triticum aestivum. NCBI lineage: Eukaryota > Viridiplantae > Streptophyta > Magnoliopsida > Poales > Poaceae > Triticum > Triticum aestivum. The sequence goes on from NC_057804.1 coordinate 91,934,156, forward strand.
TATTGATTACCAGCATGTCATACTTTGGTTCGGCAGTATTGTTGGATGAAGCGGCCCGGACTGACATTACGCGTACGCTTGCACGAGACTGGTTCTACCGACGTGCTTTGCACATAGGTGGCTGGCGGGTGTCAGTTTCTCCAACTTTAGTTGAATCGAGTGTGGCTATGCCCGGTCCTTGAGATGGTTAAAACAACACTAACTTGACGAAATATCATTGTGATTTTGATGCGTAGGTAAGAACGGTTCTTGCTCAGCCCGTAGCAGCCACGTAAAACTTGCAACAACAAAGTAGAGGATGCCTAACTTGTTTTTGCAGGGCATGTTGTGATGTGATATGGTCAAGACATAATACTAAATTTTATTATATGAGATGATCATGTTTTGTAACAGAGTTATCGGCAACTGGCAGGAGCCATATGGTTGTCGCTTTATTGTATGCAATGCAATCGCCCTGTAATTGCTTTACTTTATCACTAAGCGGTAACAATAGTCATAGAAGCAATAGTTTACGAGACGACAATGATGCTACGATGGAGATCAAGGTGTCGCGTCGGTGACGATGATGATCATGACGGTGCTTCGGAGATGGAGATCACAAGCACAAGATGATGATGGCCATATCATATCACTTATATTGATTGCATGTGATGTTTATCCTTGATGCATCTTATTTTGCTTTGATTGACGGTAGCATTATAAGATGATCTCTCACTAAATTTCAAGGTAAAAGTGTTCTCCCTGAGTATGCACCGTTGCCAAAGTTCGTCGTGCCGAGACACCACGTGATGATCGGGTGTGATAAGCTCAACGTTCATCTACAATGGGTGCAATCCAGTTTTGCACACACAGAATACTCGGGTTAAACTTGACAAGCCTAGCATATGCAGATATGGCCTCAGAACACTGGAGACCGAAAGGTTGAGCTTGAATCATATAGTAGATATGATCAACATAGTGATGTTCACCATTGAAAACTACTGCATCTCACATGATGATCAGTTATGGTTTAGTTGATTTGGATCACGTGATCACTTAGATGATTAGAGGGATGTCTATCTAAGTGGGAGTTCTTAAGTAATATGATTAATTGAACTTTAATTTATCATGAACTTAGTCCTGATAGTATTTTGCAAATAGTATTGTAGACCAATAACTCATGTTGTTGCTTCCCTATGTTTTATATGTGTTCCTAGAGAAAACTAAGTTGAAAGATGATAGTAGCAATGATATGGACTAGGTTCGTGATCTGAGGTTTATCCTCACTACCGCATAGAAGAATTATGTCCTTGATGCACCACTAGGTGACAGATCTATTGCAGGAGCAGATGCAGACGTTATGAACGTTTGGCTAGCTCAATATGATGACTACTTGATAGTTTAGTGCACCATGCTTAACGGCTTAGAATCGGGACTTCAAAGACGTTTTGAACGTCATGGACCATATGAGATGTTCCAGGAGTTGAAGTTAATATTGCAAGCAAATACCCGAGTTGAGAGATATGAAGTCTCCAACAAGTTCTATAGCTAAAAGAAGGAGGAGAATTGCCCAACTAGTGAGCATGTGCTCAGATTGTCTGGGTACTACAATCGCTTGAATCAAGTGGGAGTTAATCTTCCAGATAAGATAGTGATTGACATAGTTCTCTAGTCACCATCACCAAGTTACTGGAACTTCGTGATGAACTATAGTATGCAAGCTGACTAAGGCATAGCCTAGTGGTGGGAAGGGGCTGATGCCTTCCCACCCAACCAGGTTCAAGGCATGGTACTTGCAATTTGGGTTTGTTGCACCAATTATACTGTAGGGGGTTCCCTTATAGTCTTCCTGTAAAAAAAACTATAGTATGCAAGGGATGACAAAAACGATTCCCGAGCTCTTCGTGATGCTGAAATCAACGAAGGTAGAAATCAAGAAAGAGCATCAAGTGTTGATGATTGACAAGACCACTAGTTTCAAGAAAAGGGCAAAGGGAAAGAAAGGGAACTTTAAGTAGAATGACAAGCAAGTTGTCACTCCCGTGAAGAATCCCAAAGCTGGGCCAAAGCCTGAAACTGAGTGCTTCTGCTGCAAAGGAAATGGTCACTGAAAGCGGAAATGCCCTGAATATTTGGTGGATAAGAAGGATGGCAAAGTGAACAAGGGCATATTTGATATACATGTTATTGATGTGTACCTTACTAGTGTTTATAGTAGCCCCTGAGTATTTGATACTTGTTCGGTTGCTAAAAATTAGTAACTCGAAACAGGAGTTACAGAATAAACAGAGACTAGTTGAGGGTGAAGTGATGATGTGTGTTGGAAGTGGTTCCAAGATTGATATGATCATCATCGCACACTCCCTATACTTTCGAGATTAGTGTTAAACCTAAATAAATGTTATTTGGCGTTTGCGTTGAGCATGAATATGATTTGATCATGTTTATTGCAATCGGTTATTCATTTAAAGTCAGAGAATAATTGTTGTTCTATTTACATGAATAAAACCTTCGATGGTCATACACCCAATGAAAATAGTTTGTTGGATCTCAATCGTAGTGATACACATATTCATAATATTGATGCCAAAAGATGCAAAGTTGACAATGATAGTGCAACTTATTTGTGGCATTGCCGTTTGGGTCATATCGGTGTAAAGTGCATGAAGAAACTCCATAAAGATGGACTTTTGGAATCACTTGGTTATGAATCATTTGATGCTTGCGAACCGTGCCTTTTGGGCAAGATGACTAAAACTCTGTTCTCCGGAACAATGGAACAAGCTACTGACTTGTTGGAAATAATACATACTGATGTATGCGGTCCAATGAGTGTTGATGCTCGTGGCGGGTATCGTTAGTTTCTGACCTTCACAGATGATTTAAGCAGATATGAGTATATCTACTTAATGAAGCACAAGTCTCAAACATTTGAAAAGTTCAAAGAATTTTAGAGTGAAGTGGAGAATCATCGTACCAAGAAAATAAAGTTTCTACAATCTGATCGTAGAGAAGAATATTTGAGTTATGACTTTGGCCTTCACTTAAAACCAATGTGGAATAGTTTCACAGCTCACGCCACATGGAACACCACAGCGTAATTGTGTGTCCGAACGTCGTAACCACACTTTATTGGATATGGTGCGATCTATGATGTATCTTACCAATTTACCACTATTGTTTTGGGGTTATGCATTAGAGACAACTACATTCACTTTAAATAGGGCACCATCAAAATTCATTGAGACGACGCATTATGAACTATGGTCTGGCAAGAAACCAAAGTTGTTGTTTCTTAAAGTTTGGGGTTGTGATGCTTATGTGAAAAAGTTTCAACCTAATAAGCTCGAACCCAAATCGGAGAAGTGTGTCTTCATAGAATATCCAAAGGAAACTGTTGGGTACACCTTCTATCACAGATCCTAAGGTAAGATATTCGTTGCTAAGATGGATCCTTTCTAGAGAAGGAGTTTCTCTCAAAAGAAGTGAGTGGGAGGAAAGTAGAGCTTGATAAGGTAATTGTACCTTCTCCCGAATTGGAAAGTAGTTCATAACAGAAATCAGTTCCAATGATTCCTCCACCAATTAGTGAGGAAGCTAATGATGATGATCATGAAACTTTAGATCAAGTTACTACAGAACCTCGTAGGCCTTCCAAAGTACAGTCTGCACCAGAGTGGTATGTTAATCCTGTTCTGGAAGTCATGTTACTAGACCATAATGAACCTACGAACTATGAGGAAGCGATGATGAGCCCAGATTCCGCGAAATGGCTTGAGTCCATAAAATCTGAGATGGGATCCATGTATGAGAACGTGGACTTTGGTGGAGTTGCCTGATGACCGGCAAGCCATATTGTGTAAATGGACCTTCAAGAGGAAGACAGATGCTGATAGTAGTGTTACTATCTACAAAGCTCGACTTGTCGCAAAAAGTTTTTCGACAAGTTCAAGATGTTGAATACGATGAGATTTTCTCACTCGTATCGATGCTTAAGTCTGTTCGAATCATGTTAGCAATTGCCACATTTTATGAAATCTGGCAAATGGATGTCAAAACTGCATAACTTAATGGATTTATTAAAGAAGAGTTGTATATGATACAACCAGAAGGTTTTGTCAATCCTAAAGGTGCTAACAAAGTGTACAAGCTCCAGTGATCCATCTATGGACTTGTGCAAGCATCTCGGAGTTGGAATATATGCTTTGATGAGTTGATCAAAGCATATAGTTTTATACAGACTTGCGGTGAAGCCTGTATTTACAGGAAAGTGAGTGGGAGCACTACAACATTTCTGATAAAGTATATGTGAATGACATATTGTTGATCAGAAATATGTAGAATCTTCTGGAAAGCATAAAGGAGTATTTGAAAGGAGTTTTTTCAAAGAAAGACCTCGGTGAAGCTGCTTACACATTGAGCATCAAGATCTATAGAGATAGATCAAGACGCTTGATAAGATTTTTCAATGAGTAAATACCTTGACAAGTTTTTGAAAGAGTTCAAAATGGATCAGTCAAAGAAGGAATTCTTGTCTTTATTATAAGGTGTGAAGTTGAGTAAGACTCAAAACCCGACCATGGCAGAAAATAGAAAGAGAATGAAAAGTCATTCCCTATGCCTCAGTCATAGGTTCTATAAAGTATGCTATGCTGTGTACCAGACCTATTGTATACCTTGCTCTGAGTTTGGTAAGGGAGTACAATTTTAATCTAGGAGTAGATCACTGGACAACGGTCAAGAATATCCTTAGTGAGGACTAAGGAGATGTTTCTCGATTATGGAGGTGATAAAAGAGTTCGTCGTAAAGAGTTACATCGGTGCAAGCTTTTACACCGATCCAGATGACTCTAAGTCTCAATCTGGATACATATTGAAAGTAGGAGCAATTAGCTATAGTAGCTCCGTGTAGAGCATTGTATACATAGAATATCTGCAAAATACATACGGCTCTGAATGTGACAGACCCGTTGACTAAACTTCTCTCACGAGCAAAACATGATCATACCTTAGTACTCTTTGGGTGTTAATCACATAGAGATGTGAACTAGATTATTGACTCTAGTAAACCCTTTGGGTGTTGGTCACATGACGATGTGAACAATGGATGTTAATCAAATACATATGTGAATATTGGTGTTAACACTACACCACAACACTACATCCCCAACAGACATGTCAGTAGGGAAACAACGTCCACCAACAGAAAATTGGTTGGGAAAGACTATTGCCGACCAACCTTGTCTGTTGGGGAAAGTCCAGACGGGAAAGCCTTTTCCAGACCGACATATCTTTCTCGACCGACTGTTTGACGGCTATCAAAAGCATTCCCGACCAACTTTCTGATGGCCCTGCTATGAACCTTTCCCAACCGACTATCTGATGATAAACTTTCCCAACCGACTGTTCGATGGTAGTACATTTCCCGACCAGACTTTCTCTCAGCCCTGCCATAAACCTTTCCCGACCAACTGTAGGTCGTTGTTATCCTTTGCCGACCAACAGTTCGATAGCATTTTGTTTAGCCGAGCAAGGCTTGTGCCTTGCTAAACAATATCAATCAAGTTGCATATCTCATTACAACACCATATCAATCAAGTTACAGTAACTTGCTTGTACTCTGAAAATATTAAACCAGAACCAAAGAAGAATATTCTTATAGGTAAAACTAACCAACTGAAAGGAGGAAACATTTATGTTTCAACCACCGAGACACCTGATTGGTTTACAAAATGATAGATGCATGTCCGACGATTCATTGTTTGCTCCATTATAAATCACATGATGATTTGAACTAGATTATTGACTCTGGTGCAAGTGGGAGACTGAAGGAAATATGCCCTAGAGACAATGATAAAGTTATTATTTATTTCCTTATTTCATGATAAATGTTTATTATTCATGCTAGAATTGTATTAACCGGAAACATAATACATGAGTGAATACATAGACAAACATAGTGTCACTACTATGCCTCTACTTGACTAGCTCGTTAATCAAAGATGGTTAAGTTTCCTAACCATAGACATGAGTTGTCATTTGATTAACGGGATCACATCATTAGGAGAATGATGTGATTGACTTACCCATTCCGTTAGCTTAGCACTTGATCGTTTAGTATGTTGCTATTGCTTTCTTCATGACTTATACATGTTCCTATGACTATGAGATTATGCAACTCCCGTTTACCGGAGGAAAACTTTGTGTGCTACCAAACGTCACAACGTAACTGGGTGATTATAAAGGTGCTCTATAGGTGTCTCCGAAGGTACTTGTTGAGTTGGCATATTTCGAGATTAGGATTTGTCACTCCGATTGTCGGAGAGGTATCTCTGGGCCCTCTCGGTAATGCACATCACTATAATCCTTGCAAGCATTGTGACTAATGAGTTAGTTGCGGGATGATGCATTACGGAACGAGTAAAGAGACTTGCTGGTAACGAGATTGAACTAGGTATTGAGATACCGACGATCGAATCTCGGGCGAGTAACATACCGATGACAAAGGGAACAACGTATGTTGTTATGCGGTTTGACCGATAAAGATCTTCGTAGAATATGTGGGAGCCAATATGAGCATCCAGGTTCCGCTATTGGTTATTGACCGGAGACGTGTCTCGGTCATGTCTACATAGTTCTCGAACCCGTCGGGTCCGCACGCTTAAAGTTCGGTGACGATTTATATTATGAGTTATGTGTTTTGATGTACCGAAGGTAGTTCGGAGTCCCGGATGAGATCGGGGACATGACGAAGAGTCTCGAAATGGTCGAGACATAAAGACCGATATATTGGATGACTATATTCGGACATCGGAAAGGTTCCGAGTGATTCAGGTATTTATCGGAGTACCGGAGAGTTACGGGAATTCGTCGGGGAGTATATGTGCCTTATTGGGCTTTAAGGGAAAGAGAGAGGGGAGGCTACGCGCCCCCCCAAGGCCTAGTCCGAATTGGACTAGGGGGAGGGGCTGTGCCCCCTCCTTCCTTCTCTTCTCTTTTCCCTTTCCTTCACTCCTACTCCTACTACATGGAAGGGGGGAATCCTACTCCCGGTGGGAGTAGGACTCCCCAAGGTGCGCCATAGAGAGGGTCGGCCCCTCTCCTCCTCCACTCCTTTATATACTAGGAGGGGGGCACCCCATAGACACACAAGTTGATCTGTTGATCTCTCCTAGCCATGTGCGGTGCCTCCCTCCACCATATTCCACCTCGGTCATATCATAGAGGTGCTTAGGAGAAGCCCTATGTCGGTAGCAACATCATCACCGTCATCACGCCGTCGTGCTGATGGAACTCTCCCATGAAGCTCTGCTGGATCAGAGTTCACGGGACATCATCGAGTCGAACGTGTGCTGAACTCAGAGGTGCCGTACATTCGGTACTTGGATCGGTCGGATCGTGAAGACATACAACTACATCAACCGCATTGTGCTAATGCTTCCGCTTTTGGTCTACGAGGGTACGTGGACACACTCTCCCCGCTCGTTGCTATGCATCACCATGATCTTGCGTGTACGTAGGATTTTTTTAAATTACTATGTTCCCTAAGAGTGGCATCAGAGCCAGGTTTATGCGTAGATGTTATATGCATGAGTAGAACACAAGTGAGTTGTGGGCGATACAAGTCATACTGATTACCAGCATGTCATACTTTGGTTCGGCAGTATTGTTGGATGAAGCGGCCCGGACTGACATTACGCGTACGCTTGCACGAGACTGGTTCTACCGACGTGCTTTGCACATAGGTGGCTGGCGGGTGTCAGTTTCTCCAACTTTAGTTGAACCGAGTGTGGCTACGCCCGGTCCTTGAGATGGTTAAAACAACACTAACTTGACGAAATATCATTGTGATTTTGATGCGTAGGTAAGAACGGTTCTTGCTCAGCCCGTAGCAGCCACGTAAAACTTGCAACAACAAAGTAGAGGATGCCTAACTTGTTTTTGCAGGGCATGTTGTGATGTGATATGGTCAAGACATAATACTAAATTTTATTATATGAGATGATCATGTTTTGTAACAGAGTTATCGGCAACTGGCAGGAGCCATATGGTTGTCGCTTTATTGTATGCAATGCAATCGCCCTGTAATTGCTTTACTTTATCACTAAGCGGTAACAATAGTCATAGAAGCAATAGTTTACGAGACGACAATGATGCTACGATGGAGATCAAGGTGTCGCGTCGGTGACGATGATGATCATGACGGTGCTTCGGAGATGGAGATCACAAGCACAAGATGATGATGGCCATATCATATCACTTATATTGATTGCATGTGATGTTTATCCTTTATGCATCTTATTTTGCTTTGATTGACGGTAGCATTATAAGATGATCTCTCACTAAATTTCAAGGTAAAAGTGTTCTCCCTGAGTATGCACCGTTGCCAAAGTTCGTCGTGCCGAGACACCATGTGATGATCGGGTGTGATAAGCTCAACGTTCATCTACAATGGGTGCAAGCCAGTTTTGCACACGCAGAATACTCGGGTTAAACTTGACGAGCCTAGCATATGCAGATATGGCCTCAGAACACTGGAGACCGAAAGGTTGAGCTTGAATCATATAGTAGATATGATCAACATAGTGATGTTCACCATTGAAAACTACTCCATCTCACATGATGATCGGACATGGTTTAGTTGATTTGGATCACGTGATCACTTAGATGATTAGAGGGATGTCTATCTAAGTGGGAGTTCTTAAGTAATATGATTAATTGAACTTTAATTTATCATGAACTTAGTCCTGATAGTATTTTGCAAATAATGTTGTAGACCAATAGCTCATGTTGTTGCTTCCCTATGTTTTATATGTGTTCCTAGAGAAAACTAAGTTGAAAGATGATAGTAGCAATGATATGGACTGGGTTCGTGATCTGAGGTTTATCCTCATTGCTGCACAGAAGAATTATGTCCTTGATGCACCGCTAGGTGACAGACCTATTGCAGGAGCAGATGCAGACGTTATGAACGTTTGGCTAGCTCAATATGATGACTACTTGATAGTTTAGTGCACCATGCTTAACGGCTTAGAATCGGGACTTCAAAGACGTTTTGAACGTCATGGACCATATGAGATGTTCCAGGAGTTGAAGTTAATATTTCAAGCAAATACCCGAGTTGAGAGATATGAAGTCTCCAACAAGTTCTATAGCTAAAAGATGGAGGAGAATTGCTCAACTAGTGAGCATGTGCTCAGATTGTCTGGGTACTACAATCGCTTGAATCAAGTGGGAGTTAATTTCCAGATAAGATAGTGATTGACATAGTTCTCTAGTCACCATCACCAAGTTACTGGAACTTCGTGATGAACTATAGTATGCAAGCTGACTAAGGCATAGCCTAGTGTGGAAGGGGCTGATGCCTTCCACCCAACCAGGTTCAAGGCATGGTACTTGCAATTTGGGGTTTGTTGCACCAATTATACTGTAGGGGGTTCCCTTATAGTCTTCCTGTAAAAAAAACTATAGTATGCAAGGGATGACAAAACGATTCCCGAGCTCTTCGTGATGCTGAAATCAACGAAGGTAGAAATCAAGAAAGAGCATCAAGTGTTGATGATTGACAAGACCACTAGTTTCAAGAAAAGGGCAAAGGGAAAGAAAGGGAACTTTAAGTAGAATGACAAGCAAGTTGTCACTCCCGTGAAGAAATCCCAAAGCTGGGGCCAAAGCCTGAAACTGAGTGCTTCTGCTGCAAAGGAAATGGTCACTGAAAGCGGAAATGCCCTGAATATTTGGTGGATAAGAAGGATGGCAAAGTGAACAAGGGCATATTTGATATACATGTTATTGATGTGTACCTTACTAGTGTTTATAGTAGCCCCTGAGTATTTGATACTTGTTCGGTTGCTAAAAAATTAGTAACTCGAAACAGGAGTTACAGAATAAACAGAGACTAGTTGAGGGTGAAGTGATGATGTGTGTTGGAAGTGGTTCCAAGATTGATATGATCATCATCGCACACTCCCTATACTTTCGGGATTAGTGTTAAACCTAAATAAATGTTATTTGGCGTTTGCGTTGAGCATGAATATGATTTGATCATGTTTATTGCAATCGGTTATTCATTTAAAGTCAGAGAATAATTGTTGTTCTATTTACATGAATAAAACCTTCGATGGTCATACACCCAATGAAAATAGTTTGTTGGATCTCAATCGTAGTGATACACATATTCATAATATTGATGCCAAAAGATGAAAGTTGACAATGATAGTGCAACTTATTTGTGGCATTGCCGTTTGGGTCATATCGGTGTAAAGTGCATGAAGAAACTCCATAAAGATGGACTTTTGGAATCACTTGGTTATGAATCATTTGATGCTTGCGAACCGTGCCTTTTGGGCAAGATGACTAAAACTCTGTTCTCCGGAACAATGGAACGAGCTACTGACTTGTTGGAAATAATACATACTGATGTATGCGGTCCAATGAGTGTTGATGCTCGTGGCGGGTATCGTTAGTTTCTGACCTTCACAGATGATTTAAGCAGATATGAGTATATCTACTTAATGAAGCACAAGTCTCAAACATTTGAAAAGTTCAAAGAATTTTAGAGTGAAGTGGAGAATCATCGTACCAAGAAAATAAAGTTTCTACAATCTGATCGTAGAGAAGAATATTTGAGTTATGACTTTGGCCTTCACTTAAAACCAATGTGGAATAGTTTCACAGCTCACGCCACATGGAACACCACAGCGTAATTGTGTGTCCGAACGTCGTAACCACACTTTATTGGATATGGTGCGATCTATGATGTATCTTACCAATTTACCACTATTGTTTTGGGGTTATGCATTAGAGACAACTACATTCACTTTAAATAGGGCACCATCAAAATTCATTGAGACGACGCATTATGAACTATGGTCTGGCAAGAAACCAAAGTTGTTGTTTCTTAAAGTTTGGGGCTGTGATGCTTATGTGAAAAAGTTTCAACCTAATAAGCTCGAACCCAAATCGGAGAAGTGTGTCTTCATAGAATATCCAAAGGAAACTGTTGGGTACACCTTCTATCACAGATCCTAAGGTAAGATATTCGTTGCTAAGATGGATCCTTTCTAGAGAAGGAGTTTCTCTCAAAAGAAGTGAGTGGGAGGAAAGTAGAGCTTGATAAGGTAATTGTACCTTCTCCCGAATTGGAAAGTAGTTCATAACAGAAATCAGTTCCAATGATTCCTCCACCAATTAGTGAGGAAGCTAATGATGATGATCATGAAACTTTAGATCAAGTTACTACAGAACCTCGTAGGCCTTCCAAAGTACAGTCTGCACCAGAGTGGTATGTTAATCCTGTTCTGGAAGTCATGTTACTAGACCATAATGAACCTACGAACTATGAGGAAGCGATGATGAGCCCAGATTCCGCGAAATGGCTTGAGTCCATAAAATCTGAGATGGGATCCATGTATGAGAACGTGGACTTTGGTGGAGTTGCCCGATGATCGGCAAGCCATATTGTGTAAATGGACCTTCAAGAGGAAGACAGATGCTGATAGTAGTGTTACTATCTACAAAGCTCGACTTGTCGCAAAAAGTTTTTCGACAAGTTCAAGATGTTGAATACGATGAGATTTTCTCACTCGTATCGATGCTTAAGTCTGTTCGAATCATGTTAGCAATTGCCACATTTTATGAAATCTGGCAAATGGATGTCAAAACTGCATAACTTAATGGATTTATTAAAGAAGAGTTGTATATGATACAACCAGAAGGTTTTGTCAATCCTAAAGGTGCTAACAAAGTGTACAAGCTCCAGCGATCCATCTATGGACTTGTGCAAGCATCTCGGAGTTGGAATATACGCTTTGATGAGTTGATCAAAGCATATAGTTTTTATACAGACTTGCGGTGAAGCCTGTATTTACAGGAAAGTGAGTGGGAGCACTACAACATTTCTGATAAAGTATATGTGAATGACATATTGTTGATCAGAAATATGTAGAATCTTCTGGAAAGCATAAAGGAGTATTTGAAAGGAGTTTTTCAAAGAAAGACCTCGGTGAAGCTGCTTACACATTGAGCATCAAGATCTATAGAGATAGATCAAGACGCTTGATAAGATTTTTCAATGAGTAAATACCTTGACAAGTTTTTGAAAGAGTTCAAAATGGATCAGTCAAAGAAGGAATTCTTGTCTTTATTATAAGGTGTGAAGTTGAGTAAGACTCAAAACCCGACCATGGCAGAAAATAGAAAGAGAATGAAAAGTCATTCCCTATGCCTCAGTCATAGGTTCTATAAAGTATGCTATGCTGTGTACCAGACCTATTGTATACCTTGCTCTGAGTTTGGTAAGGGAGTACAATTTTAATCTAGGAGTAGATCACTGGACAACGGTCAAGAATATCCTTAGTGAGGACTAAGGAGATGTTTCTCGATTATGGAGGTGATAAAAGAGTTTGTCGTAAAGAGTTACATCGGTGCAAGCTTTTACACCGATCCAGATGACTCTAAGTCTCAATCTGGATACATATTGAAAGTAGGAGCAATTAGCTATAGTAGCTCCGTGTAGAGCATTGTATACATAGAATATCTGCAAAATACATACGGCTCTGAATGTGACAGACCCATTGACTAAACTTCTCTCACGAGCAAAACATGATCATACCTTAGTACTCTTTGGGTGTTAATCACATAGAGATGTGAACTAGATTATTGACTCTAGTAAACCCTTTGGGTGTTGGTCACATGACGATGTGAACTATGGATGTTAATCAAATACATATGTGAATATTGGTGTTAACACTACACCACAACACTACATCCCCAACAGACATGTCAGTAGGGAAACAACGTCCACCAACAGAAAATTGGTTGGGAAAGACTATTGCCGACCAACCTTGTCTGTTGGGGAAAGTCCAGACGGGAAAGCCTTTTCCAGACCGACATATCTTTCCCGACCGACTGTTTGACGGCTATCAAAAGCATTCCCGACCAACTTTCTGATGGCCCTGCTATGAACCTTTCCCAACCGACTATCTGATGATAAACTTTCCCAACCGACTGTTCGATGGTAGTACATTTCCCGACCAGACTTTCTCTCAGCCCTGCCATAAACCTTTCCCGACCAACTGTAGGTCGTTGTTATCCTTTGCCGACCAACAGTTCGATAGCATTTTGTTTAGCCGAGCAAGGCTTGTGCCTTGCTAAACAATATCAATCAAGTTGCATATCTCATTACAACACCATATCAATCAAGTTACAGTAACTTGCTTGTACTCTGAAAATATTAAACCAGAACCAAAGAAGAATATTCTTATAGGTAAAACTAACCAACTGAAAGGAGGAAACATTTATGTTTCAACCACCGAGACACCTGATTGGTTTACAAAATGATAGATGCATGTCCGACGATTCATTGTTTGCTCCATTATAAATCACATGATGATTTGAACTAGATTATTGACTCTAGTGCAAGTGGGAGACTGAAGGAAATATGCCCTAGAGACAATGATAAAGTTATTATTTATTTCCTTATTTCATGATAAATGTTTATTATTCATGCTAGAATTGTATTAACCGGAAACATAATACATGAGTGAATACATAGACAAACATAGTGTCACTACTATGCCTCTACTTGACTAGCTCGTTAATCAAAGATGGTTAAGTTTCCTAACCATAGACATGAGTTGTCATTGGATTAATGGGATCACATCATTAGGAGAATGATGTGATTGACTTACCCATTCCGTTAGCTTAGCACTTGATCGTTTAGTATGTTGCTATTGCTTTCTTCATGACTTATACATGTTCCTATGACTATGAGATTATGCAACTCCCGTTTACCGGAGGAAACTTTGTGTGCTACCAAACGTCACAACGTAACTGGGTGATTATAAAGGTGCTCTATAGGTGTCTCCGAAGGTACTTGTTGAGTTGGCGTATTTCGAGATTAGGATTTGTCACTCCGATTGTCGGAGAGGTATCTCTGGGCCCTCTCGGTAATGCACATCACTATAATCCTTGCAAGCATTGTGACTAATGAGTTAGTTGCGGGATGATGCATTACGGAACGAGTAAAGAGACTTGCTGGTAACGATATTGAACTAGGTATTGAGATACCGACGATCGAATCTCGGGCGAGTAACATACCGATGACAAAGGGAACAACGTATGTTTGTTATGCGGTTTGACCGATAAAGATCTTCGTAGAATATGTGGGAGCCAATATGAGCATCCAGGTTCCGCTATTGGTTATTGACCGGAGACGTGTCTCGGTCATGTCTACATAGTTCTCGAACCCGTCGGGTCCGCACGCTTAAAGTTCGGTGACGATTTATATTATGAGTTATGTGTTTTGATGTACCGAAGGTAGTTCGGAGTCCCGGATGAGATCGGGGACATGACGAAGAGTCTCGAAATGGTCGAGACATAAAGACCGATATATTGGATGACTATATTTGGACATCAGAAAGGTTCCGAGTGATTCAGGTATTTATCGGAGTACCGGAGAGTTACGGGAATTCGTCGGGGAGTATATGGGCCTTATTGGGCTTTAAGGGAAAGAGAGAGGGGAGGTTGTGTGCCCCCCAAGGCCTAGTCCGAATTGGACTAGGGGGAGGGGCTGCGCCCCCTCCTTCCTTCTCTTCTCTTTTCCCTTTCCTTGATTCCTAGTCCTACTACATGGAAGGAGGGGAATCCTACTCCCGGTGGGAGTAGGACTCCCCAGGGTGCGCCATAGAGCGGGCCGGCCCCTCCCCTCCTCCACTCCTTTATATACGGGGAGGGGGGCACCCCATAGACACACAAGTTGATCTATTGGTCTCTCCCAGCCTTGTGCGGTGCCCCCCTCCACCATATTCCACCTCAGTCATATCGTAGCGGTGCTTAGGCAAAGCCCTGTGTTGGTAGCAACATCATCACCGTCATCACGCTTACATGCTGACGGAACTCTCCCATGAAGCTCTGCTGGATCGGAGTTCGTGGGACGTCATTGAGATGTACGTGTGCTGAACTCGGAGGTGCCGTACGTTCTGTACTTGGATCGGTCAGATCGTGAAGATGTACGACTACATCAACCGCGTTGTGCTAATGCTTTCGCTTTCGGTCTGCAAGGGTACGTGGGCACACTCTCCCCGCTCGTTGCTATGCATCACCATGATCTTGCGTGTGCGTAGATTTTTTTTTGAAATTACTATGTTCCCTAATAATTTCAGCGCCGGCTCGCCCCCAGGCTGTTGGGGAACGTTGCAGAAAATAAAAAATTTCTATGCTTCACCAAGATCAATCTATGGAGTTCATCTAGCAACAAGAGAGAGGAGTGCATCTACATACCCTTGTAGATCGCGAGCGGAAGCGTTCAAGAGAACGGGGTTGAGGGAGTCGTACTCGTCGTGATCCAAATCACCGATGATCCTAGTGCTGAACGGACAGCACCTCCGCGTTTAACACACGTACGGTTGGGGAAGACGTCTCCTCCTTCTTGATCCAGCAAGGGGGAAGGAGAGGTTGATGGAGATCCAGCAACACGACGGCGTGGTGGTGGAAGTAGCGGCAATCTCGGCAGGGCTCCGCCAAGCTCAGCGAGAGGGAGAGGTAGTACGGGGGGAGAGGGAGGCGCCAGGGACTAGGCTGCGGCTGCCCTCCCTCCCTCCTCTTTATATAGGGGGCCTATGGGGGTGCTCCAGCCCTGGAGATCCCATCTCCAAGGGGGGCGGCGGCCCTAGGGGGGGGGGGGACTTGCCCCCCAAGTCAAGTGGGGCGCCCCCCAACCCCTAGGGTTTCCAACCCTAGTCGTAGGGGAGGCCCAAGGGGGACGCACCGGCCCACCAGGGCTGGTTCCCTTCCCCTTTCAGCCCACGTGGCCCTCCGGGATAGGTGGCCCCAACCGGTGGACCCCCGGGACCCTTCCGGTGGTCCCGGTACAATACCGGTGACCCCTAAACTTTCCCGGTGGCCGAAACTGGACTTCCTATATAGAATTCTTTACCTCCGGACCATTCCGGAACTCCTCGTGACGTCCGGATCTCATCCGGGACTCCGAACAACTTTCGGGTTTCCGCATACTAATATCTCTACAACCCTAGCGTCACCGAACCTTAAGTGTGTAGACCCTACGGGTTCAGGGAATCATGTAGACATGACCGAGACAGCTCTCCGGTCAATAACCAACAGCGGGATCTGGATACCTATGTTGGCTCCCACATATTCCTCGATGATCTCATCGGATGAACCACGATGTCGAGGATTCAAGTAATCCCGTATACAATTCCCTTTGTCAATTGGTACGTTACTTGCCCGAGATCGATCATCGGTATCCCAATACCTCGTTCAATCTCGTTACCGGCAAGTCACGTTACTCGTACCGTAATGCATGATCCCATGACCAAACACTTGGTCACTTTGAGCTCATTATGATGATGCATTACCGAGTGGGCCCAGAGATACCTCTCCGTCATACAGAGTGACAAATCCCAGTCTCGATCTGTGTCAACCCAACAGATACTTTCGGGGATACTTGTAGTATACCTTTATAGTTCACCCAGTTATGTTGTGACGTTTGGTACACCCAAAGCACTCCTATGGTATCCGGGAGTTACACGATCTCATGGTCTAAGGAAATGATACTTGACTTTGGAAAAGCTCTAGCAAACGAACTACACGATCTTGTGCTATGCTTAGGATTGGGTCTTGTCCATCACATCATTCTCCTAATGATGTGATCCCGTTATCAACGACATCCAATGTCCATAGTCAGGAAACCATGACTATCTGTTGATCACCGAGCTAGTCAACTAGAGGCTTACTAGGGACATGTTGTGGTCTATTTATTCACACATGTATTACGATTTCCGGATAACACAATTATAGCATGAATAATAGACAATTATCATGAACAAGGAAATATAATAATAAACATTTTATTATTGCCTCTAGGGCATATTTCCAATAGTCTCCCACTTGCACTAGAGTCAATAATCTAGTTACATTGTGATGAATCGAACATCCATAGAGTTTTGGTGTTGATCATGTTTTTCTCGCGGAAGAGGTTTAGTCAACGGATCTGCAACATTCAGATCTGTATGCACTTTGCAAATATCTATGTCTCCATCTTGAACATTTTCATGAATGGAGTTGAAGCGATGCTTGATGTGCCTGGTCTTCTTGTGAAACCTGGGCTCCTTGGCAAGGGCAATAGCTCCAGTGTTGTCACAGAAGAGGGTGATTGGCCCCGAGCATTGTGTATGACTCCTAGGTCGGTGATGAACTCCTTCATCCAGATTGCTTCATGCGCTGCCTCCGAGGCTGCCATGTATTCCTCTTCACATGTAGATCCCGCCACGGCGCTCTGCTTGCAACTGCACCAGCTTACTGCCCCTCCATTCAAAATATACACGTATCCGGTTTGTGACTTAGAGTCATCCAGATCTGTGTCGAAGCTAGCGTCGACGTAACCCTTTACGACGAGCTCTTCGTCACCTCCATATACGAGAAACATATCCTTAGTCCTTTTCAGGTACTTCAGGATATTCTTGACCGCTGTCCAGTGTTCCATGCTGGGATTACTGTGGTACCTTCCTACCAAACTTACGGCAAGGTTTACATCAGGTCTGATACCCAGCATGGCATACATAATAGACCCTACAGCCGAGGCATAGGGGATGACACTCATCTTTTCTCTATCTTATGCCGTGGTCGGGCATTGAGCCGAGCTCAATTTCACACCTTTCAATACAGGCAAGAACCCCTTCTTGGACTGATCCATATTGAACTTCTTCAATATCTTATCAAGGTATGTGCTTTGTGAAAGACCTATAAGGCGTCTCGATCTATCCCTATAGATCTTGATGCCTAATATGTAAGCACCTTCTCCAAGGTCCTTCATTGAAAAACACTTATTCAAGTAGGCCTTAATGCTGTCCAAAAGTTCTATATCATTTCCCATCAAAATTATGTCATCTACATATAATATGAGAAATGCTACAGAGCTCCCACTCACTTTCTTGTAAACGCAGGCTTCTCCATAAGTCTGCATAAACCCAAACGCTTTGATCATCTCATCAAAGCGAATGTTCCAACTCTGAGATGCTTGCACCAGCCCATAAATGGATCACTGGAGCTTGCATACCTTGTTAGCATTCTCGGGATCGACAAAACCTTCCGGCTGCATCATATACAGTTCTTCCTTAATATAGCCGTTAAGGAATGCCGTTTTGACGTCCATTTGCCATATCTCATAATCATAGTATGCGGCAATTGCTAACATGATTCGCTACGGGAGAGAAAGTCTCATCATAGTCAACTTCGCTACGGGAGAGAAAGTCTCATCATAGTCAACCCCTTGAATTTGCCGATAACCGTTAGCGACAAGTCGAGCTTTATAGATGGTAACATTACCATCTGCGTCCGTCTTCTTCTTAAAGATCCATTTATTTTCTATCGCTCACCGATCATCGGGCAAGTCTGTCAAAGTCCATACTTTGTTTTCATACATGGATCCTATCTCGGATTGCATGGCTTCAAGCCATTTGTTGGAATCTGGGCCCGCCATTGCTTCTTCATAGTTCGAAGGTTCACCGTTTTCTAACAACATGATTTCCAGGACAGGGTTGCCATACCACTCTGGTGTGGAACATGTCCTTGTGGACCTACGAAGTTCAGTAGCAACTTGATCTGAAGTACCTTGATCATCATCATTAATTTCCTCTCCAGTTGGTGTAGGCACCATAGGAACATTTCCCTGAGCTGCACTACTTTCCGGTTCAAGAGGTAGTACTTCATTGAGTTCTACTTTCCTCCCACTTACTTCTTTCGAGAGAAACTCTTTCTCCAGAAAGGACCCGTTCTTTGCAACAAAGATCTTGCCTTCAAATCTAAGGTAGAAGGTATACCCAATTGTTTCCTTAGGGTATCCTATGAAGACACATTTTTCCGACTTGGGTTCGAGCTTTTCAGGTTGAAGTTTCTTGACATAAGCATCGCATCCCCAAACTTTTAGAAACGACAGCTTAGGTTTCTTCCCAAACCATAATTCATACGGTGTCGTCTCAACGGATTTAGACGGTGCCCTATTTAAAGTGAATGTAGCTGTCTCTAGAGCGTATCCCAAAAATGATAGCGGTCGATGAGTGACATCATAGACCGCACCATATCTAATAGAGTGCGATTACGACGTTCGGACACACCGTTACGCTGAGGTGTTCCAGGCGGTGTGGGTTGTGAAACAATTCCACATTTCCTTAAGTGCGTACCAAATTCGTGACTTAAATATTCTCCTCCACGATCTGATCGTAAGAACTTTATTTTTCGGTCACGTTGATTCTCTACCTCATTCTGAAATTCCTTGAACTTTTCAAAGGTCTCAACTTGTGTTTCATCAAGTAGACATACCCATATCTACTTAAGTCATCAGTGAGAGTGAGAACATAACGATAGCCTCCGCGAGCCTCAACGCTCATTGGACCGCACACATCAGTATGTATGATTTCCAATAAGTTGGTTGCTCGCTCCATTGTTCCGGAGAACAGAGTCTTGGTCATTTTGCCCATGAGGCATGGTTCGCATGTGTCAAATGATTCATAATCGAGAGACTCTAAAAGTCCATCAGCATGGAGCTTCTTCATGCGCTTGACACCAATGTGACCAAGGCGGCAGTGCCACAAGTATGTGTGACTATCGTTATCAACCTTACATCTTTTGGTATTCACACTATGAATATGTGTAACATCAAGTTCAAGATTCATCAAGAATAAACCATTGACCAGCGGGGCATTACCATAAAACATATCTCTCATATAAATAGAACAACCATTATTCTCGGATTTAAATGAGTAGCCATCTCGTATTAAACGAGATCCAGATACAATGTTCATGCTCAAAGGTGGCACTAAATAACAATTATTGAGGTTTAAAACTAATCCCGTAGGTAAATGTAGAGGTAGCGTGCCGACGGCGATCACATCGACCTTGGAACCATTCCCGATGCGCATCGTCACCTCGTCCTTCACCAGTCTCCGCTTATTTCGCAGCTCCTGCTTTGAGTTACAAATATGAGCAACCGCACCGGTATCAAATACCCAGGAGCAACTACGAGTACTGGTAAGGTACACATCAATTACATGTATATCACATATACCTTTAGTGTTGCCGGCCTTCTTGTCCGCTAAGTATTTGGGGCAGTTCCACTTCCAATGTCCCTTTCCCTTGCAATAAAAGCACTCAGTCTCAGGTTTGGGTCCATTCTTTGGCTTCTTCCCGGCAACTGGTTTACCGGGCGCGGCAACTCCCTTGCCGTCCTTCTTGAAGTTCTTCTTACCCTTGCCTTTCTTGAAACTAGTGGTTTTATTGACCATCAACACTTGATGCTCCTTTTTGATTTCTACCTCCGCTGATTTCAGCATTGAAAATACTTCAGGAATAGTTTTCACCATCCCCTGCATATTGTAGTTCATCACAAAGCTCTTGTAGCTAGGTGGGAGCGACTGATGGATTCTGTCAATGACCGCCTCGTCCGGGAGGTTAATGTCTAGCTGGGACAAGCGGTTGTGCAACCCACACATTTTGAGTATGTGCTCACTAACAGAACTATTTTCCTCCATCTTACAATTGTAGAACTTGTCAGAGACTTCATATCTCTCGACCCGGGCATGAGCTTGGAAAACCATTTTCAGCTCCTCGAACATCTCATATGCTCCGTGTTGCTCAAAATGCTTTTGGAGCCCCGGTTCTAAGTTGTAAAGCATGCCGCACTGAACGAGGGAGTAATCATCAGCACATGACTGCCAAGCGTTCATAATGTCTTGGTTCTCTGGGATGGGTGCTTCACCTAGCGGTCCTTCTAGGACATATGCTTTCTTGGCAGCTATGAGGATGATCCTCAGGTTCCGGACCCAGTCCGAATAGTTGCTGCCATCATCTTTCAACTTGGTTTTCTCTAGGAACGCATTGAAGTTGAGGTTGACATGAGCGTTGGCCATTTGATCTATAAGACATTTTTGCAAAGGTTTTTAGACTAAGTTCATGATAATTAAGTTCATCTAATCAAATTATTTAATGAACTCACACTCAGATTAGACATCCCTGTAGTCATCTAAGTGATACATGATCCGAGTCAACTAGGCCGTGTCCGATCATCACGTGAGATGGACTAGTCATCATCGGTGAACATCTCCATGTTGATCGTATCTTCCATACGACTCATGTTCGACCTTTCAGTCTCTTGTGTTCCGAGGCCATGTCTGTACATGCTAGGCTCGTCAAGTTAACCTAAGTGTTTTGCATGTGTAAATCTGTCTTACACCCATTGTATGTGGATGTTGGAATCTATCACACCCGATCATCACGTGGTGCTTCGAAACAACGAACTTTCGCAACGATGCACAGTTAGGGGGAACACTTTCTTGAAATTATTATGAGGGATCATCTTATTTACTACCGTCGTTCTAAGCAAATAAGATGCAAAAACATGATAAACATCACATGCAATCAAATAGTGACATGATATGGCTAATATCATATAGCTCCTTTGATCTCCATCTTCGGGGCGCCATGATCATCTTCGTCACCGGCATGACACCATGATCTCCATCATCATGATCTGCATCATCGTGTCTCCATGAAGTTGCTCGCCAACTATTACTTCTACTACTAAGGCTAACGGTTTAGCAATAAAGTAAAGTAATTACATGGCATTTAATCATTGACACGCAGGTCATACAATAATTAAGACAACTCCTATGGCTCCTGCCGGTTGTCATACTCATCGACATGCAAGTCATGATTCCTATTACAAGAACATGATATCATACATCACATATATATCATTCATCACAACTTTTGGCCATATCACATCACAAGGCATATGCTGCAAAAACAAGTTAGATGTCCTCTAATTGTTGTTGCATGTTTTTACATGGCTGCAATAGGGTTCTAGCAAGAACGTTTCTTACCTAAGTGAAAGCCACAACGTGATATGCCAATTTCTATTTACCCTTCATAAGGACCCTTTTCATCGAATCCGATTTGACTAAAGTGGGAGAGACAGACACCCGCTAGCCACCTTATGCAACTAGTGCATGTCAGTCGGTGGAACCTGTCTCACGTAAGCGTACGTGTAAGGTCGGTCCAGGCCGCTTCATCCCATGATGCCACCGAAACAAGATAAGACTAGTAGCGGCAAGAAAATTGACAACACTTACGGCCACAACAAATTTGTGTTCTACTCGTGCAAAGAAACTACGCATAGACCTAGCTCATGATGCCACTGTTGGGGAACGTTGCAGAAAATAATTTTTTCTACGCTTCACCAAGATCAATCTATGGAGTTCATCTAGCAACGAGAGAGAGGAGTGCATCTACATACCCATGTAGATCGCGAGCGGAAGCGTTCAAGAGAACGGGGTTGAGGGAGTCGTACTCGTCGTGATCCAAATCACCGATGATCCTAGTGCTGAACGGACAGCACCTCCGCGTTCAACACACGTACGGTTGGGGAAGACGTCTCCTCCTTCTTGATCCAGCAAGGGGAAAGGAGAGGTTGATGGAGATCCAGTAGCACGACGGCGTGGTGGTGGAAGCAGCGGCAATCTCGGCAGGGCTTCACCAAGCTCAGCGAGAGGGAGAGGTAGTACGGGGGGAGAGGGAGGTGCCAGGGACTAGGGTGCGGCTGCCCTCCCTCCCCCTCTTTATATAGGGGGCCTAGGGGGGTGCGCCGGCCCTGGAGATCCCATCTCCAAGGGGGGGCGGCGGCCTAGGGGGGGGGGGACTTGCCCCCCAAGTCAAGTGGGGCGCCCCCAACCCCTAGGGTTTCCAACCCTAGGCGCAGGGGAGGCCCAAGGGGGGGCGCACCAGCCCACCAGGGGCTGGTTCCCTTCCCCTTTCAGCCCACGTGGCCCTTCGGGATAGATGGCCCCACCCGGTGGACCCCCGGGACCCTTCCAGTGGTCCTGATACAATACCGGTGACCCCCGAAGCTTTCTCGGTGGCCAAAAGTGGACTTCCTATATATAATTCTTTACCTCCGGACCATTTTGGAACTCCTCATGACGCCGGGATCTCATCCGGGACACCGAACAAATTTTGGGTTTCCGCATACTAATATCTCTACAACCCTAGCATCACCGAACCTTAAGTGTGTAGACCCTACGGGTTCGGGAGACATGCAGACATGACCGAGACGACTCTCCGGTCAATAACCAACAGCGGGATCTGGATACCCATGTTGGCTCCCGCATGCTCCTCGATGATATCATCGGATGAACCATGATGTCGAGGATTCAAGTAACCCCGTATACAATTCCCTTTGTCAATCGGTACGTTACTTGCCCGAGATTCGATCATCGGTATCCGAATACCTCGTTCAATCTCGTTACCGGCAAGTCACTTTACTCCTACCGTAATGCATGATCCCGTGACCAAACACTTGGTCACATTGAGCTCATTATGATGATGCATTACCGAGTGGGCCCAGAGATACCTCTCCGTCATACGGAGTGACAAATCCCAGTCTCGATCCGTGTCAACCCAACAGATACTTTCGGGGATACCCGTAGTATACCTTTATAGTCACCCAGTTACGTTGTGACATTTGGTACACCCAAAGCACTCCTACGGTATCCGGGAGTTACACGATCTCATGGTCTAAGGAAATGATACTTGACATTGGAAAAGCTCTAGCAAACGAACTACACGATCTTGTGTTATGCTTAGGATTGGGTCTTGTCCATCACATCATTCTCCTAATGATGTGACCCCGTTATCAACGACATCCAATTTCCATACACTAGTAGAAAAACACCTAATAGTCCCGGTTCGTAAGGGCCTTTAGTCCCGGTTCATGAACCGGGACTAATGGGCCGTTACTAATACCTCCACCCATTAGTCCCGGTTCAAACAAGAACCGGGACCAATGTGCCTCCACGTGGCCCTATGCGCCGAGCCCAGTCAGGGGTCCTTTGGTCCCGGTTGGTGGCACCAACCGGGACCAAAAAGCATCCTCGCGTCAGCATTCCATTGGTTGGGGTTTTTGTTATTTTTTTTGAAAGGAGGGGGGGATTGGGGGTTTTGGGGGGTTAATTTACGTGTTTCATATATTGTGTTAGCTAGCTAATTAATAGAGAGAAGTGTCCTCTCTTATGTCCGTGCTTGGTCGACTCTACGTACTATATATACATAAGTGATCGAGAGAACCATTCAGTACAGAAGTTCATGCATACCGAGAGAAGTGATCGATCGACCTCTCTCCTTCTCCGAGAGATTGGTCGAACAACAAGTATCTGACGCTACTGGCTACATACATGCATGTACAATATGTATAAGATCTCTTATAATTACAATCCCCTAGCAATTGAAATCAATTTCCACATGGTATTCTCCGGCTTTATTGATGACGTGGTCAAGAAAGAATCCTGCCAATTCCTCTTGAATTGCTTTCATGCGATCTGGTTCTAGGAGTTCATTCCGCATCTGCCACGTCTAATTTGAAGAAGGGGGTTAATTAATACATATATATGAATGAAACTCAACAGAAATGATGGTGTAATAAAATGAAATTGTGAATATATTGCTTACGCACTTCATATTGTCTTTGAGAGTAGCCCCGCTTGTTTTTCAAAGTCGCGTTGTGGATGAACTTGCACACGTAGTATCCACAGAAATCATTCCCTTCTTCCTGCCACAAGCACTTTACGAGAAATAGAGGTCAAGCAAACTGATAATGAAGCATTATAAATGGCATTGATGAAAGTATAGCTATAGAATCAACGGGAGATGCGCGCAACTAGCTAGCCAGTAGTACTTACTTTCGGGTATGTATATCGCAGCTCCTTCGGCAGTCCCGGAGCTTCTGCGGTGAACTATTTCCAAACCCTGCAAGACAAAGAAAATAATTATTATTACTTGAGATATCAGGAAATGAACAAAAAGTTGCCGATATGGTGCGATAATGATTGATTGAACTTACTTGCTGAGCATTTCAGTCATGTCCGCATAGGATTTGGGATCTTTCCGTCTCGAGTCTAAGACGGTTACTAGTCCACGCTCAAGCTTAATCTCTAGAAGAATATAGTGGTACCTGCGCACGCATGCATAACTCATCAATTACATTACTATAACCTTGCTCGAGTAATAAGGGAAACCAAATATGCACACGACAGTAACACTCACTTGCCGTTGTAAGGAAAGAGTATGGTATCTTTGTTTTGATTTTTTATAAATGATTGTAGCACGTTGTCCTCGGCCTCTTTGATGTCCTTTTTAACCAGAAATTCATCTATGATATTTGTGTTAATGAACCCAATATCATAAATTTCTTGTTTTTTGCACTCGACGATCTTCAATCTGCATAATATATTGAGGATAATTAATTATAAATACATGAAATGAAAGAGCCGAGCTATATATAGAGACTTAATGACAGAAATAGTACTTACAGACAGTAGCAAAAGACCATTAGTTTATCGAGGGCCTTTTGATTGAAGAACGCGAAGAACTCATCAAATGGAACAGTCAACAGATCATTTGCAACGAGATCGTGCTCCTCTTTAATATATAGATACAAAGCATTCTTACCCTCGGACTCTCTGCAGGTTTCCATGTACCAATTATGGAATCTTCGCATCATTGTTGTCATATATTTTTCATCATTGACGAGAGGCTTCCCGTACTCGTATCTGTGTTCGTCCACCTCCAAGAAATCAGGAAGTGCATCGTCAGGCAGGTAATCGTCAAGATTGCCATAACCGGCCACCGTCCCCGGAGCATTAAACACATTGAGCGGGGGGGCATGATTGTTGTGCTTGTTCGCCGAGCTGGGCAATTTTTTTCCCCTTTGCTCGTTCTTTTGACCTTTTAGCACTGACAGTAGTTCCAGACCGCTGGGCTTGGAGATATGTCTGTTCAGTAATGCGCTCATAGTTGGTTCTCGGCGGAGACTTTGGTGGTTTCCTCAGGGCATCGATAGTGCGCTTTGCTTTCACCGGATCTACCTTCTCCTCCGGAGGTGGATGTCTCTTTGCTTTCACCCCTTCAAAGAACTCCTTCACGTGGGTCCGCACAATCGTATCGTTTTCCTCCTCGGACCTCTCGTACGGTAACTTCTCTAGAGGCTTGAGAGATGATGGACCGTATTTGTATTGCCTCCCACCTCTGGTTGTGCTGCTAGACGCCGGAGCAGACGGAGCGGCTGCGGCGTCTGTCTTCTTTCGTGCTTGCTTACGAGGCGGAGGAGAAGGAGTACGACGCGCCGGAGCAGCCAGGGCGACGGCGGGTCTCTTCCGCCCTTGCTGGCGAGGCAAAGAAGGAGGATGCTGCTGGCTGCTCGGGAGCGCCGGCGTAGGCGGAGAAGGAGGCGGAGTGCCGCCATGCACCGGAGAAGGAGGCGGAGTGCCGCCACGCGTGCCCTGATCGTCACTCGCCAGAGAAGGAGGCGGTGGAGGAGTCGGAGTGCCCTGACTCGCCGGAGCAGGAGGAGGAGGCGGAGGCGTCCAGTTCAGAAGGTTGATGAGCTCCTTCTTCCATAGGCATGGAGTCTTCATAGCAGAACCCATCCTAGTCTCCCCTTCACCGGTAGGGTGGTCAAGCACGAGGTCCTCAAATCCCTCCGTTATTTCATCCACCATCACCTTAGCATATCCTTTTGGAATCGGCTGGCAGTGATAAGTTGTGCCGGGTCCACTAGGATAAACTTGGCCAACAGCCGCCTTGACCTTCAAATTCATCCATCGCGCCATAATGTGGCAATTTTGAGACTCCGTGATACCATCCACGGGATAGCTGGCAGGAGCCGTCAAGACATGTTCCGGCTGAAGCAGCTCGGTGGAAGCCACGCTGCTTCTCCGCTGAGATGGCGGGGTAGCTTCGGGGGAAGCTTCGGCAGGTCGTTTGCTGCGATATGCTGCTTCTCGTTCCTCTTCTCGATCCTCTAGCCCCATTACCCTTTCGTGCAGCGCCTGCAGTTGGTCCTGCTCCAGTTTCTTCCTCCTCTCGTGGGTTTTGTAACCCCCTGCGTCCGGAAAACCAACCTTCCACAGAATGGAGCCTGGCGTGCCTCGTGTCCGTCCAGGGTGCTCAGGATTCCCAAGGGCCATTGTGAGCTCGTCCTTCTCCCTGTTTGGAAGGAACGTCCCTCACTGCGCTGCATCAATATAGTGTCGAAGGTTCTTGACTGGTATTTCCAGTTGCTCGTCCGTCCACTGGCAAAACCCTGTTACAGGGTCCAAGGTTCTGCCAGACCCGAAGAACCAAGTCCGGCAACGGTCTAGCCATCTCATTGTCTCTGGTTCGATCCCTTTTTCAAGTAGATCATTCTTAGCCTTGGACCACTTAGGGCGGGCTTGCAGGTAGCCACCTGACCCCGTGAGATGGTGAAGCGTCTTCTTCGCAACATTTTTCTTGTTTGTCTCCGACATCTTCTTACTCTTTTCTGATGTCTTGTGGGCCACAAATGCGGGCCAGTGATATTTGATCTTCTCATATTTGCCGATGAATTCTGGTGTCTTTTTATTTTTGACAAACTGGTTTAGCTCTTTCCTCCACCTCCTCATTAGGGTTGCCATCTTCTTAAGAGCACAAGACTTGATTAATTCCTCTTTAACTGGCTTCTCCGGATCCTCCTCTAGCAGTAGGGTGAAATTTGCCTTCAGCTCAGTCCAAAGATATTCCTTCTGCATATCATTGACATAATACACCTCAGGGTCTTTCTCCTTAGGCTTATACCATTGTTGGATGCTGATCGGGATCTTCTCCCTAACAAGAACCCCGCACTGAGCAGAAAATGCCTTCCTTGTCCGGATGGGTTCAATCGGTTCGCCGTCGGGCGCGATTTCTATGATCTCAAACTTTTCATCCGAGCTCAACTTTTTCTTCGGGCCTCGTCTCCTTACCGAAGTTGTGCTCGATCCGGAGGGCTAGAAATTATAAGGAAGAAAGACGAGAGTAATTAATATGTGTACATATACCAAAACAATGGAAGCATCAATTAACTAGTCAGCACAGGCTTAACTAATATATATATACCTGGCCGGGCTCGGTTCAGTCACCGGAGCAGTCAGCACGGTCTCCTTCTTGTACCTCCATTGTGTCACCGGAGCCATCATGAACATAGTCATGTTCTTGTACCAGCATTAATGGGCCGAAGCCATCATGAACATAGCCCTCTTCTTCACCCTGTTCTTCCAGCTGACCAACGGTGTCGAGGAGAAATGACGCAACTTCATCCCTTCCATTTGCGATTATGTCCCTCAATATTGCTTCTGTTTCTTCGTCTCGGCAGTGCTCCATAGTTTCTGCAAATATTTACAACATGTCAATTATTATTCAAACATGGTACAGATGGATATATATATATATATATATATATATATATTAGTGGCAAACGTAGAACTAGCCAGCTAATCATAATAAGGAATCATGTTAGTGGCCTCGACGCTGCTTCTCTAGGGTTTGGGGTCGCCTCGACACAACAACGCTTCAAAGGTTTGGGGTGGCCTTGACGACAACACTCTTTTAACTTGGTAAATTTGGGTGGCCTCGAGAGAGTTAATTTGTCGGGTAGGGGCGCGGCGGGAGGGGGTAGGAGACCAACAACGTTTTCTCTCTAGGGTTTGGGTGTCCTCGAGAGTTTTGGTCGAGCGAGAGGGCCGAGGGGGGGTATATATATCGACCGCCCCTCATGTCGAAGTTATCTCGAGGGGGTTATATCGACAACGACGCGACAACGACGAGAAAGGAAAATAATTAAGGAAAAGGAAGAAAAGAGGAAGAAGGAAGAAGGAAGAAGAAGAAGAAGAAAAAAAGAGGAGAAGAAGAAAGGAATAGAGGAGAAGAAGAAAAAATAGAATTTTTTTTCTATTTTTCTTCTTTTTCTTCTCCTCTTCTTTTTCTTCTTTTTTCCTCTTCTTATTTATTTCTCCTCTTCTTCCTCTCCTCTTCTTCATCTTCTTATTTTCCTTTTTCCTCTCATTCTTTTTCTTCTTCTTTCTTCCTTCTTCCTTCTTCCTCTTTTCTTCCTTTTCCTTATTTTACTTTAAATTTCTCCTCTACACTAACCTAAAATGCACTAACCTAAAATCGATATCTACTAACAACTTAAAAAAATACATATATGAAAAAATGCATATATGAAAAAAAAACATCATATCATCAACAGAAAAAATAGTATTTTTCTAAAAATCTATCTTTTGCATATATACATCAACATATATATACACTAACCTAAAATGCACAAAAATTCTATCGGAGAGGGGGTATATCGACCCCCCTCATGTATCCACATACATACATCTATACATACATATATGTATAAATTTTTGCAGATATAAACTTTTGCATATATAAAGTTTTTCTAAAATCTAACTTTTGCATATATGAACATATATACACAGAGAACATATACATATATACACAGAGAACATATACATAAAATGCACAAAAAAATAAGAGGAAAGGGCGCCGGCGGCCGGACCGAAGGCGGCGGCGTGTGGTCGGGGCGACGGCGACGGGGTTGGGGAAGGGGCGGCACGCGCGGCGACGGCGACGGGGTCGGGGAAGGGACGGCGCGCGCGGCGACGACGACGGGGTCGGGGCAGGGGTGGCACGCGCGGCGACGGCGACGGGGTCGGGGCCGGCAGGGGCGGCGGGCGCAGCGACGGTGTCGGGGCAGTGGCTCGGCGGCGGCGACGGCGAGGTGGACCAGCCTGACAGCGTTCGGGCAGGGCTCGGCGGCGACGACGACGGCGACGAGGAGCAGAAGGCGTCGGGGCGAGAAAAAATAGATGGATTTTGGCGAAAACTGCTAAGTGCTGTATATATAGCAAGAGCATTGGTCCCGGTTCATGGCACAAACCGGGACTAATGCCCCCCTTTAGTCCCGGTTGGTGCCACCAACCGGGACCAAAGGCCTCTTTTTCGGCAGCCCAAAGGGCGGGAACCGGCGGCCTTTGGTCCCGGTTGGTGGCACCAACCGGGACTAATGCCCCCCTTTAGTCCCGGTTGGTGCCACCAACCGGGACCAAAGGCCTCTGTGCTGCCCGCCTCGGGGCCAAAGTTTAGTCCCACCTCACTAGTTGAGAGGGGCGCGCAGTGGTTTATAAGCCCCACTACCGCACCCCTCTCGAGCTCCTCTCCACCGCAGGCTTTCGGGCCTACTTGCTACTGCTTTGCCTGATGGGCCTTCTGGGCCTACTGCGGGCCTGAATCCTGGCCCATAGTAGGGTTTCTAGTCGTATTCAGGCCGTGGGGGCCCAGTAGGAGGCATTTTTTTGTTTTTTTGTTTTCTTTACTTATTGTTGCTATATATATATTTTTTCTAGTTTTTTTCTTTTGTTTTCTGCATTATTTATTTTCTTTTGTTTTTTGCTTTATTTTTTAACTGTTTTTGCTTTTAGTTTTAGGAAAATTATAAACTTTCTGTTAGTGCCATTAGTTTTCAAATTTGAAAACACTTTTTTTGTTTTTTTGTTTTCTTTCTTGCTTTATTTATTTTGTTTTGTTTCTACTTACAACAAAATACTTATTGTTGTTTTTTTCTTTTGTTTTCTGCATTATTTATTTTCTTTTGTTTTTTGCTTTATTTTTTAATTGTTTTTGCTTTTAGGTTTAGGAAAATTATAAACTTTCTGTTAGTGCCATTAGTTTTCAAATTTGAAAACACTTTTTTTGTTTTTTTGTTTTCTTTCTTGCTTTATTTATTTTATTTTGTTTCTACTTACAACAAAATACTTATTGTTGTTTTTTTCTTTTGTTTTCTGCATTATTTATTTTCTTTTGTTTTTTGCTTTATTTTTTAATTGTTTTGCTTTTAGTTTTAGGAAAATTATAAACTTTCTGTTAGTGCCATTAGTTTTCAAATTTGAAAACACTTTTTTTGTTTTTTTGTTTCCTTTCTTGCTTTATTTATTTTATTTTGTTTCTACTTACAACAAAATACTTATTGTTGCTATTTTTAATTATTACGAGGGCCGAACCATAAGACATTAAAGCATTTCAAATGAACTCTAAAAAAGTTGAAAGTTGGCATGGTATTATAAATTGACCCACATAGCATGTGCATGTACAAAATGGACAATGGTATCATACTCGTCAGTTACAAAGTTG
This sequence comes from Triticum aestivum, assembly GCF_018294505.1. Lineage (NCBI taxonomy): Eukaryota > Viridiplantae > Streptophyta > Magnoliopsida > Poales > Poaceae > Triticum > Triticum aestivum. The sequence continues at coordinate 91,965,173 of NC_057804.1, forward strand.
GCATGGTATCATCATAATAGTTGCAGGAGAAAGTCTTCACTTTTTCTTCGCTTGTGTCATTTGCTTATTGCGCCGTAACCATGGATAATCTTCATCGTTTATCAGGATGCTGGGGTCAGCCTTGACTTTGAAGGGAGGAATTTCATGAAACTTTTCATAATCTTCAGACATGTCTGTCTTGTCCTCCACTCCCACGATGTCCCTTTTTCCTAAAAGAACTATGTGGCGCTTTGGCTCATCGTATGATGTATTCGCTTCCCTATCTTTTCTCTTTCTCGGTCTGGTAGACATGTCTTTCACATAGATAACCTGTGCCACATCATTGGCTAGGACGAACGGTTCGTCAGTGTACCCAAGATTTTTCAGATCCACTGTTGTCATTCCGTACTATGGGTCTACCTGTACCCTCCCTCCTGACAGATTGACCCATTTGCACTTAAACAAAGGGACCTTAAAATCATGTCTGTAGTCAAGTTCCCATATGTCCATTATGTAACCATAATATGTGTCCTTTCCCCTCTCGGTTGTTGCATCAAAGCGGCGGACACCGCTGTTTTGGTTGGTGCTCTTTTGATCTTGGTCAATCGTGTAAAATGTATTCCCGTTTATCTCGTATCCTTTCCAAATCAATACAGTCAAAGATGGTCCCCTGGACAACAAGTACAGCTCATCACAAACAGTGTTGTCACCTCTGATACGTGCTTCCAACCAACTGCTGAAAGTCCTGATGTGTTCACATGTAATCCAGTCGTCGCACTGCTCCGGCTGTTTGGAGCGCAGACTGTTCTTGTGTTCATCAACATACGGGGTCACCAAGGTAGAGTTCTGTAGAACTGTGTAGTGTGCTTGAGACCAAGAATATCCGTCCCTGCATATTATTGAGTCCCTTCCAAGCGTGCCTTTTCCAGTCAGTCTCCCCTCATACCGCGATTTAGGGAGACCTATCTTCTTAAGGCCAGGAATGAAGTCAACACAAAACCCGATGACATCCTCTGTTTGATGGCCCATGGAGATGCTTCCTTCTGTCCTAGCGCGGTTACGGACATATTTCTTTAGGACTCCCATGAACCTCTCAAAGGGGTACATATTGTGTAGAAATACGGGGCCCAGAATGACAATCTCATCAACTAGATGAACTAGGACATGCGTCATGATATTGAAGAAGGATGGTGGAAACACCAGCTCAAAACTGACAAGACATTGCACCACATCACTCCTTAGCCTTGGTATGATTTCTGGATCGATCACCTTCTGAGAGATTGCATTGAGGAATGCACATAGCTTCACAATGGCTAATCGGACGTTTTCCGGTAGAAGCCCCCTCAATGCAACCGGAAGCAGTTGCGTCATAATCACGTGGCAGTCATGAGACTTTAGGTTCTGAAACTTTTTCTCTGCCATATTTATTATTCCTTTTATATTAGACGAGAAGCCAGTCGGGACCTTCATACTAAGCAGGCATTCAAAGAAGATTTCCTTCTCTTCTTTTGTAAGAGCATAGCTGGCAGGACCTTCATACTGCTTTGGAGGTATGCCGTCGTTTTCGTGCAAACGTTGTAGGTCCTCCCGTGCCTCAGCTGTATCTTTTGTCTTCCCATACACGCCCAAGAAGCCTAGCAGATTCACGCAAAGGTTCTTTGTCATGTGCATCACGTCGATCGAAAAGCGGACCTCTAGGTCTTTCCAGTAGGGTAGGTCCCAAAATATAGATTTCTTCTTCCACATGGGTGCGTGTCCCCCAGCGTCACTCGAAACAGCTAGTGCGCCGGGACCCTTTCCAAAGATTACGTGTAAATCATTGACCATAGCAAGTACGTGATCACCGGTACGCATGGCAGGCTTCTTTCGGTGATCTACCTCGCCTTTGAAATGCTTGCCTTTCTTTCAACATTGATGGTTGGTCGGAAGAAATCGACGATGGCCCAGGTACACATTCTTCCTGCAGCTTGCCAGGTATATACTATCGGTGTCAAGTAAACAGTGCGTGCATGCGTGGTATCCCTTGTTTGTCTGTCCTGAAAGGTTACTGAGAGCGGGCCAATCGTTGATGGTCACGAACAGCAACACCTTTAGGTTAAATTCCTCCTGTTTGTGCTCATCCCACGTACGTACACCATTTCCATTCCACAGCTGTAAAAGTTCTTCAACTAATGGCCTTAGGTACACATCAATGTCGTTGCCGGGTTGCTTAGGGCCTTGGATGAGAACTGGCATCATAATGAACTTCCGCTTCATGCACATCCAAGGAGGAAGGTTATACATACATAGAGTCACGGGCCAGGTGCTGTGATTGCTGCTCTGCTCCCCGAAAGGATTAATGCCATCCGCGCTTAAAGCAAACCATACAATCCTTGGCTCACTTGCAAACTCATCCCAGTACTTTCTCTCGATTTTTCTCCACTGCGACCCGTCAGGGGGTGCTCTCAACTTCCTGTCTTTCTTATGGTCCTCACTGTGCCATCGCATCAACTTGGCATGCTCTCTGTTTCTGAATAGACGTTTCAACCGTGGTATTATAGGAGCATACCACATCACCTTCGCAGGAACCCTCTTCCTGGGGGGCTCGCCGTCAACATCACCAGGGTCATCTCGTCTAATCTTATACCGTAATGCACCGCATACCGGGCATGCGTTCAGATCCTTGTACGCACCGCGGAAGAGGATGCAGTCATTAGGGCATGCATGTATCTTCTGCACCTCCAATCCTAGAGGGCATACGACCTTCTTTGCTGCGTATGTACTGTCGGGCAATTCGTTATCCTTTGGAAGCTTCTTCTTCAATATTTTCAGTAGCTTCTCAAATCCTTTATCAGGCACAGCATTCTCTGCCTTCCACTGCAGCAATTCCAATACGGTACCGAGCTTTGTGTTGCCATCTTCACAATTGGGGTACAACCCTTTTTTGTGGTCCTCTAACATGCGATCGAACTTTAGCTTCTCCTTTTGACTTTCGCATTGCGTCCTTGCATCGACAATGACCCGGCGGAGATCATCATCATCGGGCACATCGTCTAGTTCCTCTTGATCTTCAGCAGCTTCGCCCGTTGCAGCATCATCGTGCACATCGTCTGGTTCCTCTTGATCTTCAGTAGCATCACCGTATTCAGGGGGCACATAGTTGTCATCGTACTCTTCTTCTTCGCCGTCTTCCATCATAACCCCTATTTCTCCGTGCCTCGTCCAAACATTATAGTGTGGCATGAAACCCTTGTAAAGCAGGTGGGTGTGGAGGATTTTCCGGTCAGAGTAAGACTTCGTATTCCCACATATAGGGCATGGACAACACATAAAACCATTCTGCTTGTTTGCCTCAGCCACTTCGAGAAAATCATGCACGCCCTTAATGTACTCGGAGGTGTGTCTTGAACCGTACATCCATTGCCGGTTCATCTGCGTGCATTATATATAATTAAGTGTGTCAAAAATCATTACAGAACATCATGAATAGATAATTAAGTGACCAAATTAATAGAAGTTCATCATCACATTAAAACCAAAGTACATACATAGTTCTCATCTAACAACATAAAGCTCTGTAGAGCATCTAAATTAATTAAACCATACACTGAAACTATGTAAAACATTTCAATGCGAAAACAAATGCAATCATAATCGCAACCAATGTAACAACTGATCCAACGGCATAATGATACCAAGCCTCGGTATGAATGGCATATTTTCTAATCTTTCTAATCTTCAAGCGCATTGCATCCATCTTGATCTTGTGATCATCGACGACATCCGCAACATGCAACTCCAATATCATCTTCTCCTCCTCAATTTTTCTAATTTTTTCCTTCAACAAATTGTTTTCTTCTTCAACTAAATTTAACCTCTCGACAATAGGGTCGGTTGGAATTTCCGGTTCAACAACCTCCTAGATAAATAAAATCTATGTCATGTTGGTCGGCATAATTGTCATAAACAATAAATGAACCAATAGTTATGAAAAGATAATATATATACCACATCTGAATCATAGACAGGACGAGGGCCGACGGGGGCGGATACCAAAACCATCGCACTATATAAGATGCAATAATAAAAGTAAGAAAATTATACAAGTATCTATATAAATATACAAGTAAGATTTTTTTTCCTTTCAGAAAGAAGATAAGAACAAGAGGCTCACCACGGTGGTGTTGGCGACGAGATCGGCGCGGGCGATCGACGGCGGTGAAGACAGGGACGGGACGTGACGGACCGCTAAACCTAGACAAATATTGAGGAAAATGAAGCTTGGAGGTCGAGCTTGGAGAGGAGAAAGCTTAAGTAGTGTGGCTCGGGCATTCCATCGAACACCTCGTGTGCATAGGAGGTGAGCTAGAGCACCACAAAGCTCTCCCCTCGCCGGCCACGAAAAACAGAGCACTGGGAGTGCTCTGCTCGCGGGCGAGGGGTAGATATAGGCAACTAATTGGTCCCGGTTCGTGCCACGAACCGGGACTAAAGGGCAGCCTTTGGTCCCGGTTCACTCCACCAACCGGGACCACTGGTGGTGGGCCAGGAGCGAGGCACATTGGTCCCGGTTCGTCCCACCAACCGAAACCAATAGGTCCAGGCGAACCGGGACCAATGGCCTACGAGGCCCGGCCGGCCCCCGGGGCTCACGAACCGGGTCCAATGCCCCCATTGGTCCCGGTTCTGGATTGAACCGGAACTAATGGGCTGACCCGGCCTGGACCATTGCCCCCTTTTCTACTAGTGATAGTCAGGAAACCATGACTATCTGTTGATCAACGAGTTAGTCAACTAGAGGCTTACTAGGGACATGTTGTGGTCTATTTATTCACACATGTATTACGATTTTCGGATAACACAATTATAGCATGAATAATAGACAATTATCATAAACAAAGAAATATAATAATAATCATTTTATTATTGCCTCTAGGGCATATTTCCAACACAGGCGGCGATTTTTAAGGCCTCTGGGGGGCCAACTGCTAGAGATGCTAGATCGATGCTGGACCGTAGAGCGCCTCACCCGACATGGATTGCCGCATGACTCGACGTCCTCCCTTAGTGACCAGGTACCGGGAACCATGCCCCACTTGCTCTCGGGATGCCAGTTCTCTAGACAAGTATGGCACTTGGGTTGGTGCCGGCTTCCGATCACCATTCCATCTGCGGACGTCCCCTTCCTTGATTGGCTTGCATCATCGGCTACTGGCTCCCCGCTCTGTTTGCGTCGCGGCTTCATATTGCTTGCGCTGCTCACCACTTGGATCTGGAAGCAACGCAACGTTTGTGTCTTCGACAATGACAGGCCGCCCGTCTCCCACCTTTCTTCGACGATCAAGGAAGAGGCTCGCGCCTAGGCCCGTGCGGGCGCCGGCATGTGCACTATTTTGCCTGAGACGTAGAACTTCTAAATTTGGGGGTGCGTACACCCCACATTTCTGTATGTACGCCCTAGCCTACTGACTCACGCCGCGTCGTGTGTCAGTGCGCGTGAGAGGTTTTTGTGTAACTCTTGTCTGCTACTATTTCTACCTTGCGTATTCAAGAAAAGAAGAAGGGATATGTGCTGCAACTCCGGCCACCGGATGGGGAGAGCGGCTGCGCCATGCGACGCACAACATGGACGATGCTGTGAGTACCTATAGGAGAACGGCAGGACTACTAGGCATGGGTCCTCACACATGAGCAAGGGACGCAACGCGAGCTGCGAGGAGGCCGTTTTGCTGCTGCCTCGTGCGTGGGGGATTTGCACCTGCGAAAATGGAGGCAAGGCTAAGACGATGCAGATGCGCGATCCAACGGTTACCATCATCCTAATCTCTCACGGTGCGGAAGGCCACCGTGTTCTATGCCTGCGCCGGTCACTGGCGCTGAGCGCTGGCCCTTTTCTTACGAGGTGCGGCATAGAAAAGATGCATACTCGGCAGTTCTTCCACATACGTTGGGGTTTTTTTTTTCTTTAAGCTACATACTACTCCCTCCTTTCTAAAATAATTGTTTCAACTTTGTACTAACTTTATATGGAGTGACTACTACTCGTTGGATGTCGACGCCCCGCGGCTGGGTGCTACGAAAATGGCATTTCCCTCCCTGTGCTAGCCATTAACCACAAGGGCCACAACATCTGATAACTATTTGGAGTATACGTACTGGAGACGTCCGGTGTAACCCAGCCGCATGTATAATTCGATCACTAGTCTTTATCCAAGTGGAACAACATCCTTTAGCGACACGCCCTAAAACAATATAAGAACATATACATGCCGGTATCCAAACGGAGCCGGCCGGCGACGCATGTCCTCTTCCATACGGACTGATTCTCCGATACGCACCTCTGTAGTATTGAATTGCGAATTACTATGGACCATCGAGGAAAAAGATGGTAGATGGTACAGCGTTTGCACCTATTAATTAATTAAACAAGGGAATCACGCCATTTTTTTGACGAAAAAGCAGCTAGCTAGGCGCCGATTTCCATTGATGAAGAAGGTAGAGATCAAGCGTTCTGAAGAAAAAAGAAAAAACAGCGTGGCGCCGGCAACCACGCCTAAGCTGTTACACTGGCCGATCTGAAGAGAGAGTGATGCCAAATTTGCATTTTTGAACAATGCATCTCTCCTTGAAATGTATGTGTGTTCTAAAACAATAAATAAATTATACAAAAAAAGTCAGTAGCAGTGGAGCACTTGTCAGCGTAGAACTTACCCTGATTAACAAATGTGCCCTCATTGTTTATTTGTACAGACCATAAAAAGGGTTATCAATCAAGGTCTTGACACATGGAAATCAGAGGACGTGAAGCCCCTGCTGAGCAAACAAGGAAAGCGACGAGCACGCACTCATAGAAAACATGAACTTAAAACTTAAAATACCACAAGACGGCAACCCAACGCTGGTGCCAGTATATATTTAGCACCTAATTAAACATTTTTTTGTGGCAGGACAGATTGACGGACAATTCTTATGATTGTGTAGCTGTATATAAAATTCCACATACATAATCTCCACTCATCTCGTAAGATTCCAAGTAGTTCGGTGCCAATGCTTCAGCTTTCAAGTACTAGAACCTAATCAGGTGAGTTGTACACACATTTACCATGGAGAAGGGGCAGGACATAGCGGCATCCGGCGGTGAGAAAGGTTCAGAGCAGCACGCCATTGATGTAGTTCCCGTAGAGGTGGAGCATGGAGACGGCAAGGGCGTCGTCCACGCCGGAGCCGGAGATGACACCGAGAAGGAGAGACTGGTCGTTGTTGAGGAGCCCCAGAAGAAGAAGAGCACGAGGGTGGCGGCTCTCGATGCCTTCAGAGGGCTCACCATTGTGGTACTAGCTATGTTCCTCCGAATATGCACATATGATTGCTTTTTCCCAAGCAAATATACTACGAAATGCTTACAAGTCACCATGCATATGAACTGCTGACAATCTCTTGCGTGCAGCTGATGGTACTGGTGGACGATGCCGGCGGGGCTTACCAGCGGATGGACCACTCGCCGTGGAACGGTTGCACTCTGGCAGACTTTGTCATGCCCTTCTTCCTCTTCATCGTCGGTGTTGCGATCGCCTTTGCCATGAAGGTCAGTAAAGCACTTCTCCGTGCTCATACTCGTGCAAATTTGGTAAACAAAACATTTTTGGTGGATATATAGATTATGTTAAATGCTCATCACGATGAATATTTTGCAGAGGGTTCCAAACATGGGTGCCGCTGTGAAGAAGGTCAGCGTCAGAACACTGAAAATGCTTTTCTGGGGCCTGCTACTGCAAGGTACTTGAAGCCGATGTGTAGAGTGTTTACACAATTCAGTTTGCAGCCATGTTGCTTGATTTGACACTATCGAACTCGGATGTAGGTGGATACTCTCACGCTCCGGACGACCTTGCTTATGGAGTGGACATGAAGGTGATAAGATGGTGTGGCATCCTCCAGGTTCGGTTTATATTTACTAGACAAACAAACTTGTCGTTCATTTCGTCATCCATCTAGGTCTTAATCATAACATAGTTCTTTCCTTATATTTGACGATGGCTCATCAGAGGATAGCTTTGGTGTACTTCGTGGTTGCCCTCATAGAGGTGTTCACCATAAAGGTGCGGCCTGTCACCGTCCGTTCCGGTCCTTACGCCATCTTCCATGCCTACCGGTGGCAATGGTACAATAATGTTTCGCTGATACTTGTCTTTCTGCACTGTAAACTGCATATTCATAATTTTTCCTGTCCCTGATTATGATGGAAAATTCTTGCCATTTCTGACAATCGACAGGTTAGGCGGTTTCATCGTGTTCGTCGTATACATGGTCACGACGTTCTCGCTGTATGTTCCAGATTGGAGCTATGTGTACCATTCGGATGGCGATGTCAATGATGGGAAGCGGTTTACGGTACTTGGAGCTAACCTTTAGGATGCTATCCCTGTTGATTATTTCCGTATTTGATACAAGTACTTGCGTTTTCAGGTACAATGTGGTGTAAGGGGTCACCTGGATCCGGCTTGCAATGCAGTGGGTCATGTTGATAGGGTGGTCTGGGGGATTAATCATCTCTACTCGCAGCCCGTTTGGATCCGGACTAAGGTAGAACTGTAATCTTAATATGTTCATATTTTATTTCACTGTTATGTATAAGTAGCTGCAGAAAGTTTTCCTTACCAGCTAAATGATATACTACACATTAAGCTAGAAAGTGCAAGTCTGACAATATGTGCACTGAAATTGCCATTTTCAGGATTGTACATTTAGCTCACCAGAATCAGGTCCTCTCCGTGCCGATGCTCCATCATGGTGTCTTGCGCCATTCGAACCAGAAGGATTGTTAAGGTTGGAGATCCAACATAGCTTACACTGAATTAATCTTAGTTATATAGTTTGTTTATTTCAAATATTTAAGTATTTTCCCTGTTTTATGTTTCAGCTCAATATCGTCGATTCTATCAGGGACAATTGGAATCCACTATGGCCATGTTCTAATCCATTTCAAGGTGATTATCCAAAACATTGTACCGGTACCATTTGGTTATGATAAAAGCAACTATGACATCAAAGTTTCTTAATATTAGACCCATAAGGAGAGACTGAAACACTGGCTTTCGATGGGCATTTCGCTCCTCTTGCTCGGCATTCTCCTTCACTTCACAAAAGGTTTCCTAACAATCCATTTTCGACACTTGATCTAATTACTACAAACTGTGACCTGAGAATCTTACATCGATCACCCTTCCATTTCAGCCATTCCAATCAATAAGCAACTCTACAGTATCAGTTACGTTTGCTTCACTGCCGGCGCGGCTGGAATAGTTCTGTCAGCTTTCTACATGCTGGTATGGTTTATCATAAGTACCTAGAGCATGAAATTGCTGCATTTCCATTAGCTCTTTCCCAATGATTTACTCATTTCATTGTCACAATGATAGATTGATGTCTGGGGCCTGAGAGTACCATTCTTGTTCCTCGAGTGGATCGGCATGAACGCCATGCTTGTGTACGTCCTAGCGGCACAAGGCATATTTGCAGCATTTGTGAACGGATGGTACTATGAGTCGCAAGATAAAACCCTTGTAAGTAATGGGTGAAGGTTAACTTGGTAGTGACATTTGGAGCCTGTATTTGCATGGGCTTAATTTGTTTGTCTTGTTATTTTTGGCAGGTTAACTGGATCCAAAAGCATGTGTTTGTCAATGTCTGGCATTCAGAAAGGCTGGGAACTCTGCTGTACGTCATATTTGGAGAGATCCTCTTCTGGGGTGTTGTCTCTGGCATCTTGCACAAGCTGGGGATTTATTGGAAACTATGAGAGTTCTGGATGATAGCTGTGTACAATGATCTATTTCTTCCAGCAGTAAATTATGTCATTCGTTTTCATCCAACATTATTTTGATGTAAAAAAAGCGATAATTGTCTTATTCTATTGTCAAATTTGTTGCTTTCAATGTTGTTTTTAGAGCATCTCCAACAGCCGCGCTAAAGCGCCGCGCGCAAAAAACCTGTTAGCGCGCGCGCTGCGGCTGGTTTTGCGCGCCCGCCTGCGCTGGCTTCAGCAGCCGCGCTGAAATGCAGCGCGCGCGCGCCGCTCCAGCAGCATGCTAAAATGCAGCGCGCGCGACTCGCCGGGCATTTTGCATATATGGATATTTTGGACAAAAATGAACATGTAAAATTTGACACAAACAAGTTGATGAATAAAAGTTCATGCCCACAAGTTCATCAAAATCATGCCCACAAGTTCATCCAACCAAGTTCAAATGCAAACTAAAAGTTCAAGACATGAAAGACACATCAAGCTTCATCTTCATCTTCCTCTTCTTCGTCTTCGTCCTCTTTCGAAGACGACTCTTCCGCCTCCGAAGATGAACCTTCCTCCCTATCCTCATCACGCACCGCATCACGCACCGCATCATGTGAAGCTCCGACGGTGTTGGCAAGATCTTCAACGGCATCTTCATGGGAATGTGTGTGAGAAGCCATGGCGCCGGCGCGACGCCACCCGGCGCCGGCGCCGTAGTCATCCGCGGCGGCAAGAAGAGGTTGCGCGCGAGGCCGACGCTCGGCGGAGCTCCGGCGGTGGCGACGCCAGCGCTCGCCGCGCTAGGGTTTCCGGCGGCGGCGGCGACGGCGGCTGCGGCTGCGGCGGAGGGGGGGGGTCGCGGATGTACAGCGGGGTGAGCGGGGCGCCGGTGTGCGCGTCCATGGCGGGGGGCAGGGCGCCGGCGCCGGCGCACGCGGGGCGTAGGACGAGGAGAGGGAGAGAGTGTGGGCGTGAGCGCTCGAGTGTGCGGCGCGCTGTAGCTGGCGCTCCAAGTACACCGCGCGGATAAGTGTTTTTGACCGCGCGCCCAACCCGATATCGCGCGCGCGCCGTTTTTGCGCGCCCGCTGGAGCGAGCCGCCGCGTTGCGCGCGCGCTAAAAAGGCCTATTTTGCGGCGCGGCGCTAGTTTAGCGCGGCTGTTGGAGATGCTCTTAGTTGATAAAATTAACTCAAGTTTAGAACTTGAGATTGGGATATATAACAAAGCACCCAAACCGTCCAATGGCAAGATGGTCAGCCTGTTGGAACTAGAGGTTGACCGATGGCATTAGGTAAATATAAGCTACGGTACCAAAAGTGTCCATAGAAAATGGATTTTTAAGGACAGTTGAAACTCTTAAGCTTATCCAGATGAGAGAATGCAGAGTTTGGAGAACATGGGCAAGTTGCCACTGTGCTCAGGGATCATGAGGCAAGCCTGCCTGTCCGTCGTAGCTCCTCTCTGTTCAGCCATATGCCTGAAAGAGACTCCAGGGCAGGGATCCATCCATGCATACAGCCAAAGGCCGGCAGTGCCAAATTGGCAATAGAATCTAATCGTCTACGCACAACGTACACATGTGCAATTTTGCTCTTATCTGCGACTCCAACTCCTCTGATCATTGGTGCACTTCACTTGTTTTCCAGAAGATACCAATGGAATTGTCACTGCCCCTGTGTTGGTTTTTACTGCCCACTTTGAATTAGGAAGAAACAAACGAGAAGGCGGCAATCTCTGCTCACTTCTTGTTCTATTCCTGCTAATCATGCAGACTTTTGTTGTTTTTCTTTCTTCATTTTTCTATTATGCTGTGATACCAAGTGCAATTCGTCTGTAAGAACAAGAAGGCTTTGTTGGCAGCTATCAAGACAAGATTGGCATAGGGCACAAGAGGTTCCGAATGTTGCCCGATATCCATGGTTCAAAGAAATCGAAAGTTAATCATTGTCGAAGTTCTGGCATGAGTTGTTTTGTGCCGTTTCTCTAGTAACTTGGCCTTTTTGTAAGAGTAGGATAGTAAGAGCTACTCCCTTCGTTTAAAATTACTTGTCTTGAAAATAGATGTATCTAGAACTGAAATACATTTAGATACATTCATTCGATGAGTAATTCCGAACACGGAGGGAGTACTATTGAGTAGTAAGAGCTATTCATGCCAACGCATGCATGATGAACCGTTGGTTCAGACTTCAGACCCGATAAATAAACTACAGCGTTGAAGTCAGACTCTGTTCCCCACACTTGCCTTTACAATCATGCAACTGTTTCTTTTTGTTTTGTTGTGTGATCTGCTATCTTGTCATTTTTCAAGAACAAGTTGATGTTTCGAACTGTTTGGACACAGTGGTGCCATCTGTCATGGGGCTGAGTTTTCTGAATATTATCTAGTATCCTATGGTACTATATAAGGGCATCTTCAACTATGACCTGTAAATTTTCTTCCTTATCCGTCGGTGAAAATGCGAACTAACCGTCAATGCGAACTAATCGGATGAAATTCGTTCAAAAATGGCCGGATTTCATAAAAACATGCTGGATTACATATAAACATGACGGATTTTATATATTTACATAAGCGGTGCTCGTCCGGTACTAGAGGTATAACTAATACACCTAATCTATAGCCGCAGGCACCCGCTCCTCTTGTCAGGCAGTGAGCCCAGAAAACTAAAGCTTCGCCTTCTCCAGTTCTACCTCGCCGCTCTCCAGCTACGCCTCCGTAACCTCCGCCTCTGGAGACCCGGGAAGTGAAGTTGTCCACCTCCACGTTGCTGCCATGCGGCTAATCGGCGCCGATGTTGAGCCCATCAAGCTTGGCTTCAATGGGAGAGAAGGAGCGGTGGCCTTCTTGGGAGCCGAGCGGTGTCGGCTTGCGCCTCTTGGAATTGCTCCTCCCGCACCATGTCCATGTAATGGGCATGAGCCTCGTCGATGGTCATGATGCAAACACCGGCGAGGGTGGCCCGAACGAGGAGGGTGGCGCCGGCTCGTCGTCAACCGCGTCCTCCATTGGGACGTCATCGTCCTCTGGTTGCCTGCCGGGCAGCCAGCCGGCAGCAACGGCGGCCATCTCCTTCTAGTCCGTCGCCAGACCGTCCCAGAGAGCTTTGGAGCGTGAGGAAGTCATGGTTGGAGTGTTGCGGAAAGGAGAAAGGATCGGAGGCGGATGAATGCGGCCTTCTCCGGTAAATTCGTCTACCAGGACATCGCGACTTCTCCTGGGCCGGAGCCCCTGACCCAAATCTAGTCTATTAGACTGTCGTTCAAAATTAGGATCTTCCTGAGGCTGTGGATTCGAGGTCGGGTTCCCTCTAGGTGGAGGTACTCAAGCGAAATGGCCCTGGCGATGGGATATGCCCGTTGTGCGCGTCTGAGGAGGACTCTAATCACATTTTCTTCACCTGCGTGTCCGCACAGTTCTTGTGGTCTTACTTTCGCGAGGTGGTTGGCGGACAGTCGTGCAAAACCAACTTTCCCGACCTATTCGTCGAACTCCCCCTCCCTCCCTCCCCCCCCCAAGCCGGATTACTCTGTGAATGTGCGATGGCGATGGCAGTGGTCTCTGCCATTCATCCCTCCTTTTTTCTGTTTTTTCTTTAAGGGCTTGTTGAGTTGTGCCTTCAGCAGAACCCTTTCTGACTTGTGTGTGTGTGTGTGGCATGGACTTGTGTGTACTCTTTGTGGCTCTAGTGGTTTGCTTTATCTATAAAGTGGGGCAAAAGCCTTTTTCGGTTACATCCGGGGCAGCAGTTTATATAGCAACGGTGGACGATAGAGGGACGGATGGGTGGCACCGGAGTAGCTGCCTCGGCACATGTTACTAATGTGGGAGGTAGAACGGATGGACGGCCATCCACTACTAGGGAAAACCTGATACACAGAAATTTAGCAACAGCGCGGGTCAAAAAAGCGCGCTAGTGCTATATAGCAGTAGCGATTTAAGAGAAACCGCGCTACAGATACAAACTTAGCAGTAGCGCTGGTAGTCGCGAAAGCGCTACTATTAATATTCCCATTGGCAGAATGATAGGCTACGCATAGCAGTAGCGGGCTTAGATGAAACGCGCTACCGCTAGGGCATAATTAGCAGCGCGTTTCCAGGGAAGAGCGCTACTACTAACGGAAATAAAATAAGATGAAAAACAAATAGAAAAGTAAATGAAAATGAAAGAAATAGAAAAAGGAGAAAGGAAAAAATAAAATGTAAAGCAAAATAAACGAAAAAGCGAAAAATTGGAGGAAGGCATAGCAGCAGCGTGTGTTTGTAAGAGGCGCTATAGCTAACGTAGCTGCAGCGCGTGTCCTAGACCCCCGCTATAGAAACAGAAAAGGAAATTAAAAAAGGAAGAAATTTACATAGCTATAGCAGCAGCGCGTTTTGCAAAAACCGCTATAGCTATCTTAGCGATAGCGCGTTTTGCGAAACGCGCTACCGCTAAGTTTGACTTAACCAAAAAACCGCTTCCCCCCGACCACTTCTCCCCCAAATCCCTCAACCCACCCCGCGCGCCGCCATCTCCCCGATTCACCATCGCCCCACTTCGCCGCCGACGTTGACGCCACCAGAGCCGTGTGCCGTCGACGACACCGGAGCCGCCCCCAACGCCACGGAGCCGCGCGGCCTCGTCAACGCCACCGGAGCCGCCGTCGACGCCACCTTCCTCGCCGTCACCGGAGACGCCCCTGCCTCCCTCGCCGTCACCGGAGACGCCCCTGCCTCCCTCGCCACCACTGCCTCCGTCGCCACCACCGGAGCCATCATCTGTAAGCCCCCACCCCTCCTCTCTCTCTCATGCATATAGGTTAGCCAGTTTAATTAGGTTAATTATCTAGGTTAGGGCAAAAATTTAGTTAGGGCTTTGACAGAGAAGTAGTTAGGTTAACTAGTTTAATTAGGTTAATTATCGAGGTTAGTGCAAAAACTTAGTTAGGGCTTTGACAGAGAACTAGTCAGGTTAACTAGTTTAATTAGGTTAATTATCCAGGTTAATTAGTGCAAAAATTTATTTTAGGCTTTGACAGAGAACTACCTGCGTTAACTAGTTTAATTAGGGTTAATTATCTAGGTAAACTAGATTAACTAACTAGGTTAAATAGGTAGGTTAATTAGGTTCGTTGGATTAACAAGCTAGGTTAAGTAGATTGGCAAAGGTTTTTGATTTTTGAAAAGACCACTATTTTTCAAGGAAAAGAATTTAGGCAAATTTTATTTTCATTGAAATGGTCATGTTATATCTTTTTATTGAAGTTGTTCGATTGTGCCCAAGTGGCTTTGTTGTTTCCAGGGAATGATGCTGAGTGGCCTATGTGTTGCCGGAATGTTGATTCATTTCTGTTCCGGCAAATTTCAGGTTCTCGATTTGTCCACTTTTTAGCAAAGGTCATGCCGAAATTTTCCGTGAATTTCGGCATGACTTGTGCTACAAACTAGGACATATCGAGTGCCCGGGATTTGCCGCACCAGGAAGGAGTCAACATTCCTGCAAAACAATAGTCCTTTTTCATGTCATTATTCATTTTATTAGGTCTAGAATTAATTGACTAGATTTAATCATAGGAAACATGGCTAGCAACGATGAAGGACAGGGTTCTGGTGATTGCGACGACGTCTACCGGGCGGTAGACGAATTTTTTAGCCTTACCGACGATCAACAGATGTTGTTGCTGGGCCCACCGGTGGCATCGGGGACTGAGACCGACACGCAGACCGGTGCTGAGACCGACACGCAGACCGGTGCTGAGACTGAGACCGGCGCTGAGATTCAGACCGGCATCGAGACCGGCGCTGAGACCGGTGATGGAGTCATGTACCTAGGGTAAGGTCACAGACCTGATCTAAGTACCCTGCCCAAGGACACCCTTAGAAGAGATCACCTTCTAGTCGACCTACGAGGGACTCACTCGACTGACTTGAAGGACTCGACCACGAAGACTCACTCGACCACCAGAAGGTCAAGAGGCACTCTGCACTGCAACGGCCTGTAATTAAGTAGACTTTATGATAGTAAAGACACTTTATGTGGGGCGTTACCAGTAACGCCCCGGACTTAATGTACCTTAAACCCTTCCTTACGTGGGTTGGCTGGGGTCCTGGCGCACTCTATATAAGCCAACCCCCTCCACAGGCAGAAGGGTTGGGCACCCTGTAATCCATATACACATAATCCACTCGACCGCCTCCGGGCTCCGAGACGTAGGGCTTTTACTTCCTCCGAGAAGGGCCTGAACTTGTACATCTCTTGTGCTTACAACCTCTCCATAGCTAGGACCTTGCCTCTCCATACCTACCCCCCCCCCACTCTACTGTCAGACTTAGATCCACGACAGTTGGCGCCCACCGTGGGGCAGGTGTTTTAGCGATTTTGTGGAGAAGTTGCGATTCTTCCGAGTACTTTCATCATGGTAGCTGCTGGAGTTTTGGTCGAGGGTCGAAAGATTCGTCTCGGTGCTCTCACCTTCGTCGCCGACGACTCCGCCTGGCTCCAGGAGGCTCCACTCGACGTTGATGCGCTCCCCGTCCGCGGTGCTACACATTTTCGCGCATGTGTCCGCGGCGTTCTGCTGCGGCAACCGTCGACCCCATATCGGTCGACTCCCCTATCGACCACCCTCCCGGTCTCCCGCCAGCGCAAGCGCTCGGGTCGGTCGAGGCTTCAGCGGTGGGTGAGACACGCGGTGGCTCGCCAGACGGCCACCACCCAAGTTGCGGCAATCGAGCCCGACGAATCTCTCTACGGCCTGTTCGATCTGTCGACTGGCTCCGTAGAGACTGCATCCGAATGCGATAGCAGTGATCCAGCGGCGGAAATCTTGATGGTCGACGGGCCTCGCAGCCCCCCTGGCTTCGCCCGTGATGGTGGGGCAGGCGACGGAGGTGACCCCGCACGAGACCACGAAGAGTACCAGCCCGAGCCACTCGACTCTCTGCAAAGAGAGGAACTTCGCCGCAGGAACATGGATGCCCTGCATACTCCCATCGCAGGAGAAACCCCCGAGGCTCGCGCCTTGGAGGAAGCACGTTTGGCCAATTTGGCCGAACGCGCTCGCCTGGAGAATCTTCAGCGAGCACTCGACGAGCGCGCGCGGCAACGAGTTCCCGACGCCAGTCGACGTCAACTCTTCCCGCCGACTCAGGTATATCGAACCCCAATCCAGAATTTAGCAGCTGCGACCCGTATTGCAGAGTCCATCCAGCCCTCTCAGTCGGAAGCTGGCAGAGGCTTGATGCAGATCAGGGATCTGCTCCGGGCAGCAGGAGATCAGAATTCAGCCGTGTCGCAGTCGCGCAACAGAATTCACAGTCGATCCGTCGCTGCGAATACGGTTCAGTCGGCTCACAGTCCCCGATCGCCTCCGCGGCGTGAGGGGCGCGAGAATCAGCGAGACCAATATGGAGACCGACACGACCGAGATGATAGGCGTCGAGTGCCCACTTCCCCTCCGAGGGGTGGGTCTTACGCTCCTCGGCAGCAAGATGACAGACGTCAGCTCAGTGCGGGGCGAAGAGTTCCAGTCGACCCCAGGGAACCAGGCTTCGACGCGCGATCCATTATAGTGCAAGGCTTGGTCGACCGGAACAGAGCCCATCAAGGTGGACTCGACAGAGATGCGCCCATGAGCAGTCGAGTGCACATTTCTGGTCCGGAATGTTTCAGCAGAGCTATCAGAGCCACAGTGATTCCTCCCAATTTCAGGTTGGCAACAGGAGTCAGCAAGTTCACCGGTGAGTCTAAGCCTGAAACTTGGCTTGAGGACTACCGAGTGGCGGTCCAGATTGGTGGTGGGAATGACGAGGTGGCCATGAAGCATTTGCCCCTCATGTTGGAAGGTTCTGCCAGAGCGTGGTTGAATCAGTTACCTCCTAGCAGCATTTACACTTGGGAAGATTTGTCCCGAGTGTTCGTCAGAACGTTTGAAGGAACTTGCAAGTGACCGGCTGGATTGACGGAGCTGCAAGTCTGCGTGCAGAAGACCAATGAGACTCTCAGGGAGTATATTCAGAGATGGATCACTTTGCACCATACTGTGGAGAATGTGTCTGATCATCAGGCAGTCTACGCCTTCAAGGATGGTGTTAAGAACAGAGAATTGAGTTTGAAATTTGGTCAAACCGGAGACATGACCTTGAGTCGGATGATGGAAATTGCTACCAAGTACGCCAACGGCGAAGAAGAAGACCGACTCCGAAGCGGCAAGCACAAGCCGAGCCGGTCGGAGAAGGGAAACACCAGTCGGAAACAGAAGCGGAAGGCTGAACCGGCAGCTCCTGGAGAGGCTCTGGCCGTGACTCATGGAAAGTTTAAAGGGAAACCAAAAGGATCCTGGAACCTTAAGAAGGTAAAGGATAAAGAAGGGAACGACGTGATGGATATGCCGTGTCACATCCACACAAAGAAAGACGAAGAAGGGAATATCATTTACCCAAAGCATACCACTCGCCAATGTCGACTCCTGATCCAGCAGTTTCAAGGAAAACAGTCTAAGGACAAGGAAAAGGAGTCGGACAAGGCCGAAGACAAGGAGGACAGTGAGGAAGGATATCCGCATGTCAACTCCACTCTGATGATCTTTGCAGATGTGGAAAGCAAGAGTCGATTGAAAGTCATTAACCGCGAGGTGAACATGGTTACCCCAGCAAAAGCAAATTATCTGAGATGGTCCCAAACACCCATCACATTCGACCAATCTGATCACCCGACTCATATTGCCACCCCTGGGAGGCAAGCTTTGGTGGTCGATCCAGTTGTCGAAGGCACTCGACTGACAAAAGTGCTGATGGACGGTGGTAGCGGGCTGAATTTGTTGTATGCAGACACACTGAAAGGAATGGGCATTCCGATGTCCCGACTGAGCACCAGTAACATGAGCTTTCATGGAGTTATACCAGGGAAGAAAGCCGAGTCACTCGGCCAAATAGCTCTGGACGTGGTGTTTGGTGATTCGAAACATTTTCGCAAAGAGAAGTTGACGTTTGAGGTCGTGGATTTTCAGAGTGCATATCATGCCATTTTGGGGAGACCAGCTTATGCACGGTTCATGGCTCGACCATGTTACGTGTACCTCAAATTGAAGATGCCCGGCCCCAAAGGAGTGATCACTGTCACCGGTGATCAGAAAAAGGCAGAAGAGTGCTTTCAGAAGGGCTCAAAGATTGCTGATTCCCAGGTGACAGCGGTCGAGTTCGAAGAATACAAGCAAAACGCAGATCCGAGTGATTTGCTGCGATCCAAGAAACCCGCCACAGAGTCTGCATTTCAGTCGTCCGGTGAGACGAAGCCTGTTCACATTCACCCGACCGACCCCGATGCAGCTCCGACCCACATCTCCACAACACTCGACCCGAAATAGGAAGAAGCGCTCATCCAGTTCCTCCGTGAGAACTGGGACATTTTTGCATGGAAGCCCGCTGACATGCCAGGTGTTCCCAGGGGACTGGCTGAGCATCGCCTAAGAGTCGACTCATCTGCAAAACCAGTCAAAGAGCATCTTCGGCGGTCCGCCGTCCAGAAGAGAAAAGCCATTGGTGAGGAAGTGGCTCGACTGTTGGCGGCAGGATTTATCCGAGAGATATACCACTCCGAGTGGCTCGCTAATGTCGTCATGGTTCCTAAGAAGGACAAATCGCTCCGAATGTGCATTGATTTCAAGCACATCAACCGGGCCTGCCCGAAAGATCATTTTCCTCTCCCTCGCATAGATCAAATTGTTGACTCGACCGCGGGATGCGAGAGATTGTCTTTTCTAGACGCCTACTCCGGGTACCACCAGATCCGTCTGTACGGACCCGACGAGGTAAAAACAGCTTTCATCACTCCATTCGGGTGCTTCTGCTATATCACCATGCCATTCGGCCTCAAGAATGCCGGAGCCACATTTATGCGAATGATTCAGAAGTGTCTACTCACTCAAATCAGTCGGAATGTGGAAGCGTATATGGATGATATCGTCGTCAAGTCACGAAAAGGTTCCGACCTGCTCGCTGACCTCGCCGAAACATTTGCCAACCTCAGAAGGTATGATATCAAGCTCAATCCATCAAAGTGCACATTTGGAGTTCCTGGTGGCAAGTTACTCGGTTTTCTCGTTTCCGAACGAGGGAATCGACGCTAATCCAGAGAAGATCGGCACTATTCTCCGAATGAAACGCCCTGTGCGAGTGCACGATGTCCAGAAGCTTACTGGATGCTTGGCCGCATTAAGTCGATTCATCTCACGACTCGGTGAAAAGGCATTGCCTCTTTACCGACTGATGAAGAAGGCAGACAAGTTCGAGTGGACTCCAGAAGCTGATGCAGCGTTTGCCGAGCTAAAAGCTCTGCTCTCCACCCAGCCGGTGCTTGCTGCTCCAATCAGCAAAGAGCCTCTGTTGCTCTATATCGCAGCCACAGGACAAGTCGTCAGTACTGTGCTTACGGTCGAGCGGGAAGAAGAAGGAAAAGCTCTCAAAGTTCAGCGCCCAGTGTATTATTTGTCTGAAGTCTTGACTCCATCCAAGCAGAGATATCCTCATTATCAGAAGCTTGTGTATGGAATATACATGACCACAAAGAAGGTTGCTCATTATTTCTCTGATCATTCCATCACAGTCGTCAGCGACGCTCCACTATCAGAGATTTTGCACAACAGAGATGCAACTGGTCGAGTGGCTAAATGGGCGATTGAACTTCTTCCCCTTGATATCAAGTTTGAGGCAAAGAAAGCCATTAAGTCCTAGGCAATAGCAGATTTCCTCGCCGAGTGGATTGAACAGCAGCAGCCGACTGAAGTTCACTCGGAGCATTGGACCATGTTTTTGATGGCTCTAAGATGTTGAATGGTTCCGGTGCTGGGGTTGTCCTGGTTTCCCCCAGAGGAGATAAGCTCAGATATGTGCTCCAGATTCACTTTGATTCCTCCAACAATGAGGCAGAATATGAGGCCCTCTTATATGGGTTGCGCATGGCCATTTCACTCGGCGTCCGTCGCCTGATGGTCTATGGCGACTCAGATTTAGTGGTCAACCAAGTGATGAAGGAGTGGGACGTGAGAAGCCCAGCCATGACTGGATACTGCAGTGCAGTGAGGAAGCTGGAAAAGAAGTTCGAGGGGTTGGAGCTCCATCATATACCCCGACTGAAAAATCAAGCAGCTGATGATCTAGCAAAGATAGGTTCCAAGAGAGAAGCCATTCCGAGTGGTGTGTTCTTGGAGCATATACACACTCCGTCAGTCAAAGAAGATCCTTTCACCGAAGAAGCTCCACAGCCCAAGAGTGCCACAGATCCGACTGAGGTTGAAGTCCCAGCAGTGGTCGACTTGGTCATGGAGGTCTTGGTGGTCATTCCCCGACTGGACAGTTCCGTATATCGCGTATATCCTGAGAAAAGAGCTTCCGGAGGATGAGGAAGAGGCTCGACAGATCGTCCGTCGATCTAAGGCCTTTACCGTAATCAAAGGACAGTTATACAGAGAAAGCGCGACTGGAGTTGGTCAGAAGTGCATAACACCAGAAGAAGGTCGAATCATCCTTAATGATATCCACTCGGGAACCTGTGGTCATCATGCGTCCTCTCGGACCATCGTGGCCAAAGCATACCGAGCCGGATTTTACTGGCCAAAGGCGAATGAGATGGCAAAGGAAATAGTGGATAAGTGCGAGGGATGTCAGTTCTACTCGAATATGTCGCACAAGCCTGCATCAGCTCTGAAGACCATTCCACTCGTCTGGCCTTTCGCAGTATGGGGGTTGGACATGGTCGGTCCTTTGAGAACAGGGCGAAGTGGCTTCACGCATGTACTGGTGGCAGTCGACAAGTTCACCAAGTGGATTGAGGCTAAACCAATCAAGAACCTTGACGCCGGTACTGCTGTTAGCTTCATCAGGGAACTGATATTCAGATATGGAGTCCCGCACAGCATCATTACGGATAATGGGTCGAACTTTGACTCGGAGGAATTCAGAGATTTCTGCAACTCTCAAGGCACACGAGTCGACTATGCTTCAGTCGCCCATCCGCAGTCGAATGGACAAGCAGAGCGAGCCAATGGCCTGATTCTCAAGGGATTGAAACCCCGACTGATGCGTGATCTCAAGCATGCAGCTGGAGCTTGGGTCGACGAACTTCCCTCGGTGCTTTGGGGACTGCGGACCACACCTAATCGGTCGACCGGAAGAACTCCATTCTTCTTGGTCTACGGAGCTGAAGCAGTCTTGCCGAGTGATCTTCTCCACAATGCTCCTCGAGTTGAAATCTACAACGAAGCAGAAGCTGAACAAGCGCGGCAGGACGCAGTCGACCTTTTAGAGGAAGAAAGGGAGATGGCTCTGATCCGGTCGACCATCTACCAACAAGATTTGCGTCGTTTCCACGCCAGAAATGTGAGAGGTCGAGCCTTCCAGGAAGGAGATTTAGTTCTCCGAGTGGATCAGAACAAACACACAAGCTTGCTCCTTCTTGGGAAGGACCCTTCATCGTCACCAAGGTTCTCCACAACGGGGCGTACCGTCTTTACAACGTCGAGCATAATATCGACGAGCCCCGAGCTTGGAACGCGGAACTACTCCGCCCATTTTACACTTAAGTTTATCACTCGGATGAGTTGCAATAAAGTACTTCTGTAGTTCATGGACTTCAAAATAATAGTGTCATAGTTCCTCCATAATTTTTGTCACTTTTTATTTTGTCCAATAAAATTTTCCCCTCAGTGGGTGACTTAGCCGCGAATCCGATTCGCCTAAGTTTGTAAAAATCCTTACCGAGTGGTGAGCCAGACTCCCACTCGGAGGCTTAGCTGCGAATCCGTTTCGCCTAAGATTAAATAAAATCCTACCGAGTGGTAAGCCAGACTTCCACTCGGAGGCTTAGCTGCAGCCCAGTGCTCGCCTAAGTTATCAAAATCCTACCGAGTGAAGAGCAAACCTCTCACTCAGAGGCTTAGCTGCAGTCCAAGTACTCGCCTAAGTTATAAAAATCCTACCGAGTGAAGAGCAAACCTCTCACTCGGGGGCTTAGCTGCAGCCCAGTGCTCGCCTAAGTTATAAAAATCCTACCGAGTGAAGAGCAAACCTCTCACTCGGAGGCTTAGCTGCAGTCCAAGTACTCGCCTAAGTTATAAAAATCCTACCGAGTGAAGAGCAAACCTCTCACTCGGGGGCTTAGCTGCAGCCCAGTGCTCGCCTAAGTTATAAAATCCTACCGAGTGTAAGCAAACCTCTCACTCGGGGCTTAGCTGCAGTCCAAGTACTCGCCTAAGTTAAAAATCCTACCGAGTGAAGAGCAAACCTCTCACTCGGGGCTTAGCTGCAGTCCAGTGCTCGCCTAAGTTATAAAAATCCTACCGAGTGAAGAGCAAACCTCTCACTCGGGGCTTAGCTGCAGTCCAAGTACTCGCCTAAGTTAAAAATCCTACCGAGTGAAGAGCAAACCTCTCACTCGGGGCTTAGCTGCAGTCCAAGTACTCGCCTAAGTTATAAAAATCCTACCGAGTGAAGAGCAAACCTCTCACTCGGGGCTTAGCTGCAGCCCAGTGCTCGCCTAAGTTATCAAAATCCTACCGAGTGAAGAGCAAACCTCTCACTCGGGCTTAGCTGCAGCCCAGTGCTCGCCTAAGTTATAAAAATCCTACCGAGTGAAGAGCAAACCTCTCACTCGGGGCTTAGCTGCAGCCCAGTGCTCGCCTAAGTTATCAAAATCCTACCGAGTGGTAAGCCAGACTTCCACTCGGAGGCTTAGCTGTAGTCCAAGTACTCGCCTAAGTTATAAAAATCCTACCGAGTGAAGAGCAAACCTCTCACTCGGAGGCTTAGCTGCAGTCCAAGTACTCGCCTAAGTTATAAAAATCCTACCGAGTGAAGAGCAAACCTCTCACTCGGGGGCTTAGCTGCAGCCTAGTGTGTCGTGGTTCTAAGCCTGACAGTAGAGTGGGGGGTAGGTATGGAGAGGCAAGGTCCTAGCTATGGAGAGGCTGTAAGCACAAAGGATGTACGAGTTCAGGCCCTTCTCGGAGGAAGTAACAGCCCTACGTCTCGGAGCCCGGAGGCGGTCGAGTGGATTATGAATGTATGGATTACAAGGTGCCGAACCCTTCTGCCTGTGGAGGGGGTGGCTTATATAGAGTGCGCCAGGACCCCAGCCAGCCCACGTAGGAGAGGGTTTAAGGTGAGTTAAGTCTGGGGCGTTACTGGTAACGCCCCACATAAAGTGCCTTTACTATCATAAAGTCTACTTAATTACAGACCGTTGTGGTGCAGAATGCCTCTTGACCTCCTGGTGGTCGAGTGAGTCTTCGTGGTCGAGTCCTTCAGGCCAGTCGAGTGAGTCCTCGTTGGTCGAGTGAGTCCTCGTTGGTCGAGTGAGTCCTCGTTGGTCGACTGGAAGGCGACCTCTTCTAGGGATGTCCTAGGGTAAGTTACTTGGAACAGGTCCGTGACCCTACCCTAGGTACATAACCCCATCATTAGCCCCCGAATGGATTGAGGCTTCGAGTGAAGAAGGAGTTGATGTCGTTTCCGATTAACCTTTGCGCTCTAGTTGTGCGCTGTTCTGGATCAAAGAATCTCTTCGTTGACAGGGAGCAATTTGTCTTCGGTCGACTCGATCCATTCTATTTTCGCGTCGAGTGATCTTTCGAGCTTCGACGATCTCCGAGCGACGGATCGCCGGAAGCACCGCGTCTGACAGACTAATTTGTTGCTCGCGGATTCTGCGGGGTGCGAAATTTGGGGGCGCGCGCGAAGCGGGGCGGACCGCGGCGTTCGGATGGGACGGGGCATAGACGCCTCGATCTCCGCGCCGCCTTTTTCGCCACGTATCCAGTCCTCATAACTGCTCCCAGATATGATTGGATCGACCGGGCCCACATGTCAGCCACTCGGAAGGGACCTTATAAATGTGCCCGGCGGGGATTTCTGTGCTACGCCCCAGCATTCTCCCTCTCTCCCTCTGCTTCCTTCCTCCCTGCTCAGCACGCTCGCTCTCGCCCCCGCACCACTTCCCTTCGTGCATCTCACCGGCGACCATGGCCAAGGAGAAGACGGCGGCGCTGGAGCGTGCCAAGAAGGCGTCGGCATCGGAGAAGGCGAAGGGGAGATCCACCAGCCGCAGAGGGTCCTCGTCCAGATCTCGCCTGCCAAAGGGCTGGGTCCAAGGAGACTGGATCCAGTCGACCATCACGGAGAAGGACCTCCTCGACATGGCCAACGAGGGCTTGATCCCTCACGGAGCTGCGAGGTTGCCGGGGAAGGAGTGGCAGCCACAACCAGAAGAGGGTGAGTGTGTGCTTCTGGCCACTCATGTTGATCGCGGGTTTTCCTTGCCGCCAAGCATTTTCTTCCGTGGCTTCTTGAATTTCTTTGGAGCGCAGCTCCACCACTTTACCCCAAACTCCATTGCCTATCTTGCTGCATTCGTGTCCATGTGTGAGGGTTTCTTGGGCTGTCGACCGCACTGGGGCTTGTTCAAACGTATCTTCACGTGTCGCTCTCAGACCGTGAAGAAGGCGAGCCCAGGTGACGAGAAGACCCGAGTCGTCCAAATGTGTGGGGGCCTGGGGATTCAGGTGAGGAATAATAGCACCTTCCCGCCCATGTCCTTTCCCGAGTCCGTCAGAGGCTGGCAGTCGACTTGGTTCTACTGCCAGGTCCAGTCGACGCCAGGGCAGTCGAGTGGACTCCCTCCGTTTACCATGGACCGAGTGAACAAGCCCTCCCCTCTGAAGCTGATTCCGGAGGAGAAAGCCGACGTGAAGATGTTGATGGAGCGCGTGGTGCAGCTGGTTCGGGACGGCGTGACAGGCATGGACCTCTTGGAGGTTTTCCTCAAGCGTCGCATCCAGCCTCTCCAGTTCCGGAGCCACTGCATGTGGTTGTACTGTGGGCCCGAAGACGAGACTAGAGTCCATCCAGAAGAAGTCGACGATGTCACTCTGGAAAGATGGATGGTAGCCGTTACCGGAAACAGGGACAACCCGCGCGGAGCCAGAAGGATTCCTCCACTCGACCACAACAGCGTCCCAAACAAGGTACACTTGCTCTGCTTTCCATTGTGTCCTTGTTGTATTCATTTGTGCTAACCCTGCCGACTGGTCGACTGATCTTTCTGCTAACCCTGCCGACTGGTCGACTGATCCTTGTTTGGGCATCTGCTAGGCCTTCACCGAGCTGTACTCGATGCCCAATGGGGCACAAGCTCCGACTGAGGAAGGCGAGGCGAGCGGGGGCGAGGCGAGCGGGGGCGAGAGCCAGGAAGAGGAGGAATGGGACTCGGATGCTGCAGGGGATGACGACGACGACGATGATGATGATGAAGGTGATGAAGATGACATCGAGGACGAGGAAGAAGAGGAGGAGGAGGTCGTTCCACCGCGCTCAGAAAGGCGGTCGAAGCTTGTCCACGACCCCTCGACCGAACGTGGTAAGGGGGTTGCGACTGCCGCTCAGTCGACCAAGCGCCCTCGGACCACCTCTCCGGCGCCGACTGAAAAGGCGCCGAAGCAGCCCAGGGCGGCCTCATCGAAGCCGACCAAGCTCCTGCCGAAGATGAAGGTGTCCATCCCCAGCATATCAGGGTAATTGTGTTGCTCATATTTTCTTATTCTTGTGCGAACTTTATCTCTGGTCGACGCTGAGGTTAGTCGACTGATCCTTTGGAGTTGCAGTGCTGCTACTTCTGAGACCTCGGCCCGGGCCGATGACCACGAGATGGAGGATGCAGCAACTTCGAATCCAGGTACTGTGTTCTTAATACCATTCTTAGTCGACTGACTCGTGATCTCTGATCCTGACCCTTCTCCGCAGCTCCACCCAACACTGTTATCGATCTTCCTGATGATGATGAGGATGAAGAGCCGCTGAAGCACAGGAGGAGTCGAAAAGCGTCCGCCAGTAAGGTGCCTCAGGATGTGTCAGCGCCTGAAATTCTGACTGTGGAGGAAGAGAATACCACTCGACACACGGTGACCTTCGCGACCCCACTGACGAGTGCTCAGCAGCCCTCCCTCTTCACGACTCACCACGTCCCGGAGGACCAAGCTGGTGCAGCGAAGGAGGCAATACGCCAGGCGGGACTCATGATGGAGCAGCTGAAGACCATCCGGGATGCGAGCCAGGCAGCTTATGACGCCAGCTCTGCCCTCCAAAGCAATGTCCAGGTCAGTCGACTGCTGTTTGTTCTGTTGGATATGCTACCAAAAACTTTTCTTTTCCGGGATTTATATTAGTCACCCACTGGGTGTGTCAAATAAACTCCGTGTTAGCGGGGGCACGCTGAGTGCACCCGCTGGGTGTAGTCCCCAAGGCTAAGGTCGACTGCTGGCAGTCGGCCTTAGGCTTTATAATGTCAATCTTTCTATCAGTCGACTGGTCGACTGGATTTCGCAAACCGGTGGGGGCACGCTGAGTGCACCCACTGGGTGTAGTCCCCAAGGCTAAGGTCGACTGCTGGCAGTCGGCCTTAGGCTTTATGATGTCAATCTTTCTGTCAGTCGACTGGTCGACTGGGTTTCGCAAACCAGTGGGGGCACGCTGAGTGCACCCACTGGGTGTAGTCCCCGAGACTGTGGTCGACTGCTTGCAGTTGATCACAGTCTTAGAGAATGCGTCTCGCACACTTTTTTTTTTTGAGGTCGACTGGTCGACTTTGTCTTCGACAGGATTAGTGGGGGCACGCTGAGTGCACCCACTGGGTGTAGTCCCCGAGACTACGGTCGAATGCTTGTATTCGGCTGTAGTCTTAGAAACGTGTGTTTTTCCCTTTTTCACTCGGAAGTGAATTAATTTTGACGTTTAGTCGATTGGTTCTTCGCAGAACTCCTGTGATCTTGTGGCTCGCTACTCAGAGCTGGAACAAAACATACTCAAGTCGAGCTGAGCTTGAAGCTGGTTCAGGAGAAGCTGACAAAGGCAAAGGAGGAGACCGAAGGTATGTTTGGTGAGACCCTGACGACTGCTTTTCCCCTTGCTTGTTTCGGCATCTGATCTCGCTGTAACTTGCAGGTAAGGTAAGGGAGGCCCAGCAGAAGAAAGACCTTGAGCTAGCTGAGAAGATCAAGCTTGCTGACGAGAAGTTAGCTTCAGTCACCAAGCTCGAACAAGACAATACCAATCTGAAAACTGCTCTTGGGATTGCCAACAAGGAAGTCAGTCGACTGAGAACTGACAAAGCTGCCTTGACCGACCAAGTCAGCAAATTGACTGAGAAGAAAACTGAACTGGAGGCCTTCCTGAGTGGCCTTGCCAAGAAGCTGTTTCTTATGCTTGAAGGTAAACCTCCATGTTTGGCAAATATTTCCAACTGTGGCTTCTTCCATTCGACTATCCCCTTGACTTAGTGATCACCCTTGCAGAATTTTGTCAAAACTTTGAAGAAGAAACCAGCCGACTGGAGCCAAACCTTGACCCCGTCAATTCTCCGGTGAACGACGAAGTTGCCATGGATGTTTTCCGACTGGAGTCTCGTGTTGCAGCTGTCGTGGACTATCTCGCAAGGCTGAAGGCCGCCACATCTCGCATCGACTCGACGCTCTGGCCTGAGGAGACACTTCAGAATGACCTGGAGTCGCTGATGGCCCGCTTGAACACGATCCCTGGTCGAGTGCAGGAGTGGAAGAAGTCCTCGGCTCGGTGTGGTGCAGATGTCGCTCTGTGTCTGGCCCGAGTCCACTGCAAAGATGCACGAGAGGAGAAGCTGGCGGCCCTTCGGGTGGCCAATACCAAGAAGCACGACTTCAGGTCTTTTATGGAGACTTTCCTTGCAGCTGCCACTCGGATCGCCGACGGAATTGACCTTGATGAATTTGTTGCACCTTCCAGCCCTCCACAGGAGGGGTAAAAAACTTCTTCTGGCTCGACTCTTTAAATTTGCCTCGGTATGCCGAGTGGAATTGTAACCGACAAACTTTAACAGGCTTGACGCCTGAGCACTTTCGGTTTCTTTAGATATCGATTCAAACTTGAATTTGGCGCTTGAATATGATTGCCTTCGGCTCAAAATGTCTTTTGCAGGTTCAAAGCAAGGTGCCTGTGCTTTAGGCGAGCGCTTGGACTGCAGCTAAGCCTTCGAGTGAGAGGGTCGCTCTTCACTCGGTAGGATTTTGATAAACTTAGGCGAGCACGAGGCTGCAGCTAAGCCTCCGAGTGGAAAGCTGGCTTACCACTCGGTAGGATTTTTGTAACTTAGGCGAGCACGAGGCTGCAGCTAAGCCTCCGAGTGGAAGGCTGGCTTACCACTCGGTAGGATTTTTGTAACTTAGGCAAGCACGAGGCTGCAGCTAAGCCTCCGAGTGAGAGGACTGCTCTTCACTCGGTAGGATTTTTATAACTTAGGCGAGTGCTTGGACTGCAGCTAAGCCTCCGAGTGGAAGGCTGGCTTACCACTCGGTAGGATTTTGATAAACTTAGGCGAGTGCTTGGACTGCAGCTAGGCCTCCGAGTGGAAGGCTGGCTTACCACTCAGTAGGATTTTGATAAACTTAGGCGAGCACGAGGCTGCAGCTAAGCCTCCGAGTGAGAGGGTTGCTCTTCACTCGGTAGGATTTTTATAACTTAGGCGAGCACATGGCTGCAGCTAAGCCCCCGAGTGAGAGGGTTGCTCTTCACTCGGTAGGATTTTGATAAACTTAGGCGAGTGCTTGGACTGCAGCTAGGCCTCCGAGTGGAAGGCTAGCTTACCACTCGGTAGGATTTTGATAAACTTAGGCGAGCACGAGGCTGCAGCTAAGCCTCCGAGTGAGAGGGTTGCTCTTCACTCGGTAGGATTTTTATAACTTAGGCGAGCACATGGCTGCAGCTAAGCCCCCGAGTGAGAGGGTTGCTCTTCACTCGGTAGGATTTTGATAAACTTAGGCGAGCACGAGGCTGCAGCTAAGCCTCCGAGTGAGAGGGTTGCTCTTCACTCGGTAGGATTTTTATAACTTAGGCGAGCACATGGCTGCAGCTAAGCCCCCGAGTGAGAGGGTTGCTCTTCACTCGGTAGGATTTTGATAAACTTAGGCGAGTCCTTGGACTGCAGCTAAGCCTCCGAGTGGAAGGCGGGCTTACCACTCGGTAGGATTTTGATAAACTTAGGCGAGTCCTTGGACTGCAGCTAAGCCCCCCGAGTGGAAGGCTGGCTTACCACTCGGTAGGATTTTGATAAACTTAGGCGAGTGCTTGGACTGCAGCTAAGCCCCCGAGTGGAAGGCTGGCTTACCACTCGGTAGGATTTTGATAACTTAGGCGAAACGGATTCGCAGCTAAGCCTCCGAGTGGGAGTCTGGCTCACCACTCGGTAGGATTTTTACAAACTTAGGCGAAACGGATTCGCGGCTAAGTCACCCACTGAGGGGGGGTTTTTATGTGGGCAAAAATAAAAAGTGATGACACAATTATTTCTAAACCCATGAACTACAGAAGTATTTTATTGCAACTCATCCGAGTGATAAAACTTAAGTGTAAAATGGGCGGAGTAGCTCCGCGTTCCAAGCTCGGGGCTCGTCGATATTATGCTCGACGTTGTAAAGACGGTACGCCCCGTTGTGGAGAACCTTGGTGACGATGAAGGGGCCTTCCCAAGAAGGAGCAAGCTTGTGTGGTTTGTGCTGATCCACTCGGAGAACCAAATCCCCTTCCTGGAAGGCTCGACCTCTCACATTTCGGGCGTGGAAACGGCGCAGATCTTGTTGGTAGATGGTCGACCGGATCAGAGCCATCTCCCTTTCTTCCTCTAAAAGGTCGACTGCGTCCTGCCGCGCTTGTTCAGCTTCTGCTTCGTTGTAGATTTCGACTCGAGGAGCATTGTGGAGAAGATCACTCGGCAAGACTGCTTCGGCTCCATAGACCAAGAAGAATGGAGTTCTTCCGGTCGACCGATTGGGCGTGGTCCGCAGTCCCCAGAGTACAGATGGAAGTTCGTCGACCCAAGCTCCAGCCGCGTGTTTGAGATCACGCATCAGTCGCGGCTTCAGTCCCTTGAGAATCAGTCCATTAGCTCGCTCTGCTTGTCCATTCGACTGCGGATGGGCGACTGATGCGTAGTCGACCCGTGTGCCCTGGGAGTTGCAGAAGGTTCTGAATTCCTCTGAGTCAAAGTTCGACCCATTATCCGTAATGATGCTGTGCGGGACTCCATATCTGAATATTAGTTCCCTGATGAAGCTAACAGCAGTACCGGTGTCGAGGCTCTTGATTGGTTTAGCCTCGATCCACTTGGTGAACTTGTCGACTGCCACCAGTACATGCGTGAAGCCACTTCGTCCTGTTCTCAAAGGACCGACCATGTCCAGCCCCCAAACTGCAAAAGGCCAGACGAGTGGGATGGTCTTCAAAGCTGACGCAGGCTTGTGCGACATATTCGAGTA
The DNA here is from genome assembly GCF_018294505.1 of Triticum aestivum. Lineage (NCBI taxonomy): Eukaryota > Viridiplantae > Streptophyta > Magnoliopsida > Poales > Poaceae > Triticum > Triticum aestivum. The sequence continues at coordinate 91,996,235 of NC_057804.1, forward strand.
GAACTGACATCCCTCGCACTTATCCACTATCTCCTTTGCCATCTCATTCGCCTTGGGCCAGTAAAATCCGGCTCGGTATGCTTTGGCCACGATGGTCCGGGAGGACGCATGATGACCACAGGTCCCCGAGTGAATATCATTGAGGATGAGTCGACCTTCTTCTGGTGTTATGCACTTCTGACCGACTCCAGTCGTGCTCTCTCTGTATAATTGTCCTTTGATGACGGTAAAGGCCTTAGATCGACGGACGATCTGTCGAGCCTCTTCCTCATCCTCCGGAAGCTCTTTCCTCAAGATATATGCGACATACGGAATCGTCCAGTCGGGAATGACTACCAAAACCTCCATGATCAAGTCGACCACCGCTGGGACTTCAACTTCAGTCGGATCTGTGGCACTCTTGGGCTGCGGAGTTTCTTCGGTGAAAGGATCTTCTTTGACTGACGGAGTATGTATATGCTCCAAGAACACACCACTCGGAATGGCTTCTCTCTTGGAACCTATCTTTGCTAGATCATCAGCTGCTTGATTTTTCAGTCGGGGTATATGATGGAGCTCCAACCCCTCGAACTTTTTCTCCAGCTTCCTCACTGCACTGCAGTATCCAGTCATGGCTGGGCTTCTCACGTCCCACTCTTTCATCACCTGATTGACCACTAAATCCGAGTCGCCATAGACCATTAGGCGACGGACGCCGAGTGAAATGGCCATGCGCAACCCATATAGGAGGGCCTCATATTCTGCCTCATTGTTGGAGGAATCAAAGTGAATCTGGAGCACATATCTGAGCTTATCTCCTCTGGGGGAAACCAGGACAACCCCAGCACCGGAACCATTCAACATCTTAGAACCATCGAAAAACATGGTCCAATGCTCCGAGTGAACTTCAGTCGGCTGCTGCTGTTCGATCCACTCGGCGAGGAAATCTGCTATTGCCTGGGACTTAATGGCTTTCTTTGCCTCAAACTTGATATCAAGGGGAAGAAGTTCAATCGCCCATTTGGCCACTCGACCAGTTGCATCTCTGTTGTGCAAAATCTCTGATAGTGGAGCGTCGCTGACGACTGTGATTGAATGGTCAGAGAAATAATGAGCAACCTTCTTTGTGGTCATGTATATTCCATACACAAGCTTCTGATAATGAGGATATCTCTGCTTGGATGGAGTCAAGACTTCAGACAAATAATACACTGGGCGCTGAACTTTGAGAGCTTTTCCTTCTTCTTCCCGCTCGACCGTTAGCACAGTACTGACGACTTGTCCTGTGGCTGCGATGTAGAGCAACAGAGGCTCTTTGCTGATTGGAGCAGCAAGCACCGGCTGGGTGGAGAGCAGAGCTTTTAGCTCGGCAAACGCTGCATCAGCTTCTGGAGTCCACTCGAACTTGTCAGCCTTCTTCATCAGTCGGTAAAGAGGCAATGCCTTTTCACCGAGTCGTGAGATGAATCGACTTAATGCGGCCAAGCATCCAGTAAGCTTCTGGACATCGTGCACTCGCACAGGGCGTTTCATTCGGAGAATAGTGCCAATCTTTTCTGGGTTGGCGTCGATTCCCCGTTCGGAAACGAGAAAACCGAGTAACTTGCCACCAGGAACTCCAAATGTGCACTTTGATGGATTGAGCTTGATATCATACCTTCTGAGGTTGGCAAATGTTTCGGCGAGGTCAGCGAGCAGGTCGGAACCTTTTCGTGACTTGACAACAATATCATCCATATAAGCTTCCACATTCCGACTGATTTGAGTGAGTAGACACTTCTGAATCATTCGCATAAATGTGGCTCCGGCATTCTTGAGGCCGAATGGCATGGTGATATAGCAGAAGCACCCGAATGGAGTGATGAAAGCTGTTTTTACTTCATCGGGCCCATACAGACGGATCTGGTGGTACCCGGAGTAAGCATCTAAAAAAGACAACCTCTCGCATCCCGCGGTCGAGTCAACAATTTGATCTATGCGAGGGAGAGGAAAGTGATCTTTCGGGCAGGCCCGGTTGATGTGCTTGAAATCAATGCACATTCGGAGCGACTTGTCCTTCTTAGGAACCATGACGACATTAGCGAGCCACTCGGAGTGGAATATCTCTCGGATAAATCCTGCCGCCAACAGTCGAGCCACTTCTTCACCGATGGCCTTTCTCTTCTGGACGGCGGACCGCCGAAGATGTTCTTTGACTGGTTTTGCAGACTGAGTCGACTCTTAGGCGATGCTCAGCCAGTCCCCTGGGAACACCTGGCATGTCAGCGGGCTTCCATGCAAAAATGTCCCAGTTCTCACGGAGGAACTGGATGAGCGCTTCTTCCTATTTTGGGTCGAGTGTTGTGGAGATGCGGGTCGGAGCTGCTTCGGGGTCGGTCGGGTGAATGTGAACAGGCTTCGTCTCACCGGACGACTGGAATGCAGATTCTGTGGCGGGCTTCTTGGATCGCAGCAAGTCACTCGGATCTGCGTTTTGCTTGTATTCTTCGAACTCGACCGCTGTCACTTGGGAATCGGCAATTTTGGAGCCCTTCTGAAAGCACTCCTCTGCCTTTTTCCTATCACCGGTGACAGTGATCACACCTTTGGGACCGGGCATCTTCAATTTGAGGTACACGTAACATGGTCGAGCCATGAACCGTGCATAGGCTGGTCTCCCCAAAATGGCATGATATGCACTTTGAAAATCCACGACCTCAAACGTCAACTTTTCTTTGCGAAAATGCTTTGAATCGCCAAACACTACGTCCAAAGCTATCTGGCCGAGTGACTCGGCCTTCTTCCCTGGTATAACTCCATGGAAGCTCATGTTACTAGTGCTCAGTCGGGACATCGGAATGCCCATACCTTTCAACGTGTCTGCATATAACAGATTCAGCCCACTTCCACCGTCCATCAGCACCTTTGTCAGTCGAGTGCCTTCGACAACTGGATCGACCACCAAAGCTTGCCTCCCAGGGGTGGCAATATGAGTCGGGTGATCAGATTGGTCGAATGTGATGGGTGTTTGAGACCACTTCAGATAATTTGCCTTTGCTGGGGCAACCATGTTAACCTCTCGGTTAATCACTTTCAGTCGACTTCTGCTTTCCACATCTGCGAAGATCATCAGAGTGGAGTTGATATGCGGATATCCTCCCTCACTGTCCTCTTTGTCTTCGGCCTTGTCCGACTCCTTCTCCTTGTCCTTAGACTGTTTTCCCTGAAACTGCTGGATCAGGAGTCGACATTGGCGAGTGGTGTGCTTTGGGTAAATGATATTCCCCTCTTCATCTTTCTTCGTGTGAATGTGACACGGCATATCCATCACGTCGTTCCCTTCTTTATCCTTCACCTTCTTGGGGTTCCAGGATCCTTTTGGTTTCCCCTTAAACTTTCCTTGAGTCACGGCCAGAGCCTCTCCAGGAGCTGCCGGTTCAGCCTTCCGCTTCTGTTTCCGACTGGTGTTTCCTTTTTCCGACTGACTCGGCTTGTGCTTGCCGCTTCGGAGTCGGTCTTCTTCTTCGCCGTTGGCGTACTTGGTAGCAATCTCCATCATCCGACTCAAGGTCATGTCACCGGTTCGACCAAATTTCAAACTCAGTTCTCTGTTCTTGACACCATCTTTGAAGGCGCATACTGCCTGATGGTCAGAGACATTTTCCACAGTGTGGTGCAAAGTGATCCACCTCTGAATATACTCTCTGAGAGTCTCATTGGTTTTCTGCACGCAGACTTGCAACTCTGTCAATCCCGCTGGTCGCTTGCAAGTCCCTTCGAACGTTCTGACGAACACTCGGGACAGATCTTCCCAAGTGTAAATGCTGCTAGGAGGTAATTGAGTCAACCATGCCCTGGCAGAACCTTCCAACATGAGGGGCAAATGCTTCATGGCCACCTCGTCGTTCCCACCACCGATCTGAACTGCCACTCGGTAGTCTTCAAGCCAAGTTTCAGGCTTAGACTCACCAGTGAACTTGCTGACTCCTGTTGCCAACCTGAAATTGGGGGGGATAACAGCGGCTCTGATAGCTCTGCTGAAACATTCAGGACCAGAAACATGTACTCGACTGCTCGTGGGCACATCTCTGTCGAGTGCACCTCGATGGGCTCTGTTCCGGTCGACCAACCCTTGCACGATAATGGATCGCGCGTCGAAGCCTGGCTCTCTGGGGTCAACTGGAACCCTACGCCCTGTACTGTACTGACGCCTATCATCTGGCTGCCGAGGAGCGTAAGACCCACCCCTCGGAGGGGAATAGGGCACTCGACGCCTATCATCTCGGTCGAGTCTGTCGCCATATTGATCTCGCCGATTCTCACGCCCTTCGCGCCGCGGAGGCGATCTGGGGCTGTGAGCCGACTGAACCGTATTCACAGTGACAGATCGACTGTGAATTCTGTTGCGCGACTGAGACACGGCTGAATTCTGATCTCCTGCTGCCCGGAGCAGATCCCTGATCTGCAGCAAACCTCTGCCAGCTTCTGACTGCGAAGGCTGAATGGACTCTGCTATACGGGTCGCAGCTGCTAAATTCTGAATTGGGGTTCGATATACCTGAGTCGGCGGGAAGAGTTGACGTCGACTGGTGTCGGGAACTCGTTGCCGCGCGCGCTCGTCGAGTGCTCGCTGAAGGTTCTCCAGTCGAGTGCGCTCGGCCAAATTGGCCAGACGCGCCTCCTCCAAGGCACGAGCCTCGGGGGTTTCTCCTGCGATGGGAATACGCAGGGGATCCTCGTTCCTGCGGCGAAGCTCTTCTCTTTGCAGAGAGTCGAGTGGCTCGGGCTGGTACTCTTCGTAGCCTCGTGCAGGGTCGCCGCCGTCACCTGCTCCACCACCACGGGCGAAGCCAGGAGGGCTGTGGGGCCCGTCGACCATCAAGATTTCCGCCGCTGGATCACTGCTTCCGCACTCGGATGCAGTCTCTCCGGAGCCAGTCGACTGATCGAACAAGCCGTAGAGAGATTCGTTGGGCTCGATTGCCGCAACTTGTGTAGTGGCCGACTGGCGAGCCACCGCGTGACTCACCCATCGCTGAAGCCTCGACCGGCCTGAGCGCTTGCGCTGGCGGGAGACCGGGAGGGTGGAAGATGGAGGAGCCGACCGATACTGGGTCGATGGTTGCCGCAGCAGAACGCCGCGGACACATGCGCGAAAATGCGTCGCACCGCGGACGGGGAGCGCATCTACGTCGAGTGGAGCCTCCTGGAGCCATGCGGAGTCGTCGGCGATGAAGGTGAGAGTGCCGAGACGGATCTCTTGACCCTCGATCAAAACTCCAGCAGACACCATGATGAAAATACTCGGAAGAATCGCAACTTCTCCACAAAATCGCTAAAACACCTGCCCCACGGTGGGCGCCAACTGTCGTGGTTCTAAGCCTGACAGTAGAGTGGGGGGTAGGTATGGAGAGGCAAGGTCCTAGCTATGGAGAGGTTGTAAGCACAAAGGATGTACGAGTTCAGGCCCTTCTCGGAAGAAGTAACAGCCCTACGTCTCGGAGCCCGGAGGCGGTCGAGTGGATTATGAATGTATGGATTACAAGGTGCCGAACCCTTCTGCCTGTGGAGGGGGGTGGCTTATATAGAGTGCGCCAGGACCCCAGCCAGCCCACGTAGGAGAGGGTTTAAGGTGAGTTAAGTCTGGGGCGTTACTGGTAACGCCCCACATAAAGTGCCTTTACTATCATAAAGTCTACTTGATTACAGGCCGTTGCGGTGCAGAGTGCCTCTTGACCTCCTGGTGGTCGAGTGAGTCTTCGTGGTCGAGTCCTTCAGGCCAGTCGAGTGGATCCTCGTTGGTCGACTGGAAGGCGACCTCTTCTAAGGATGTCCTAGGGTAAGTTACTTGGAACAGGTCCATGACCCTACCCTAGGTACATACCTCACTCGGAGGCTTAGCTGCAGTCCAAGTACTCACCTAAGTTATAAAAATCCTACCGAGTGAAGGGCAAACCTCTCACTCGGAGGCTTAGCTGCAGTCCAAGTACTTGCCTAAGTTATAAAAATCCTATCGAGTGAAGAGCAAACCTCTCACTCGGGGGCTTAGCTGCAGCCCAGTGCTCGCCTAAGATATAAAAATCTACGAGTGAAGAGCAAACCTCTCACTCGGGGGCTTAGCTGCAGCCCAGTGCTCGCCTAAGATATAAAATCCTACCGAGTGAAGAGCAAACCTCTCACTCGGGAGCTTAGCTGCAGCCCAGTGCTCGCCTAAGATATAAAATCCTACCGAGTGAAGAGCAAACCTCTCACTCGGGAGCTTAGCTGCAGCCCAGTGCTCGCCTAAGATATAAAAATCCTACCGAGTGAAGAGCAAACCTCTCACTCGGGGGCTTAGCTGCAGCCCAGTGCTCGCCTAAGTGGGTTAAGGAATAAGTCGACTGCAGTGAGCGTCTTGCTTTGAACCTGCAAAAGACATTTCAAGCCAAAAGCAATCATATTCAAACATCAAATTCAAGTTCGGAACGATACTTAAAGGAACCGAAAGTGCTCAGGCGCTAAGCCTGTTAAGGTTTATCGGTTACAACTCCACTCGGCATACCGAGGCAAATTTAAAGCGTCAATCTTAAAAGAAGTTTTTTACCCCTCCTGTGGAGGGCTGGAAGGTGCAACAAACTCATCAAGATCAATTCCATCTGCGATCCGAGTGGCAGCAGCAATGAAAGTTTCCATAAAAGACCTGAAGTCGTGTTTCTTGGTGTTGGCCACCCGGAGGGCCGCCAGCTTGTCTTCTCGCGCATCTTTGCAGTGAACTCGGGCCAGACACAGAGCAACATCTGCACCGCACCGAGCCGAGGACTTTTTCCACTCCTGCACTCGACCAGGGACCGTGTTCAAGCGAGCCTTCAGCGACTCGAGGTCGTGCTGGAGTGTCTCCCTGGGCCAGAGCGTCGAGTCGATGCGAGATGTGGCGGCCTTCAGCCTTGCGAGATAGTCCACGACAGTTGCAACACGAGACTCCAGTCGGAAAACATCCATGGCAACTTCGTCGTTCACCGGAGAATTGACGGGGTCAAGGTTTGGCTCCAGTCGGCTGGTTTCTTCTTCAAAGTTTTGACAAAATTCTGCAAGGGTGGTCACTAAGTCAAGAGGATGGTCGAATGGAAAAATCACAATTGGAAATGTCTGCCAGCATAGAGGTTTACCTTCAAGCATAAGAAACAGCTTCTTGGCAAGTCCACTCAGGAAGGCCTCCAGATCAGTTTTCTTCCCAGTCAATTTGCTGACTTGGTCGGTCAATGCAGCTTTATCAGTTTTCAGTCGACTGACCTCCTTGTTGGCAATCCCAAGAGCAGCTTTCAGATTGGTATTGTCTTGTTCGAGCTTGGTGACTGAAGCTAACTTCTCGTCAGCAAGCTTGATCTTCTCAGCTAGCTCAAGGTCTTTCTTCTGCTGAGCCTCCCTTACCTTACCTGCAAGTTACAGCAAGATCAGATTCTGAAACAAGCAAGGGGAAAAGCAGTCGTCAAGGTCTCACCAAACATACCTTTGGTCTCCTCCTTTGCCTTCGTCAGATTCTCCTGAGCCAGCTTCAAATCCAGCTCGAGCTAAATGTGCTTGTTTTCCAGCTCAGTGTAGCGAGCCGCAAGGTCACAGGATCTCTGCGAAGAATCAATCGACTAAATGTCAAAGATAATTCACTTCCGAGTGGAAAAGGAAAAATCATGCGTTTCTAAGACTACAGCCGAACACAAGCATTCGACCGTAGTCTCGGGGACTACACCCAGTGGGTGCACTCAGCGTGCCCCCACTAATCCTATTGAAGACAGAGTCGACCAGTCGACCTCAAAAAAAAACAAGATGTATTCTTTAAGACTGTAATCGACTGCAAGCAGTCGACCACAGTCTTGGGGACTACACCGAGTGGGTGCACTCAGCGTGCCCCCACCGGTTTGTGAAATCCATTCGCCATAGTCGAATGACGGAAAGACTGAACTTATAAAGCCTAAGGCCGACTGCCAGCAGTCGACCTTAGCCTTGGGGACTACACCCAGTGGGTGCACTCAGCGTGCCCCCGCTAACACGGAGTTTATTCGACACACCCAGTGGGTGATTACTATAAATTCCGGAAAAGAAAAGTTTTTGGTAGCATATCCAACAGAACAAACAGCGGTCGACTGACCTGGACATTGCTTTGGAGGGCAGAATTGGCGTCATAAGCTGCCTGGCTCGCGTCCCGGATGGTCTTCAGCTGCTCCATCATGAGTCCCGCCTGGCGTATCGCCTCCTTCGCTGCGCCAGCTTGGTCCTCCGGGACGTGGTGCGTCGTGAAGAGGGAGGGCTGCTGAGCACTCGTCAGTGGATTTGCGAAGGACACCGTGTGTCGAGTGGTGTTCTCTTCCTCCACAGTCAGAATCTCAGGCGCCGTCACGTCCTGAGGCACCTTACTGGCGGACGCTTTCCGACTCCTCCTGTGCTTCAGCGGCTCTTCATCCTCATCATCATCAGGAAGATTGATAACAGTATTGGGCGGAGCTGCGAAGAAGAATCAGGATCAGAGGTCGCGAGTCAGTCGACTAAAAACGTTGTTAAGAATACAGTACCTGGGTTCGAAGTTGCCGCATCCTCCATCTCGTGGTCATCGGCCCGGGCCGAGGTCTCAGAAGTAGCAGCACTGCAACTCCAAAGGATCAGTCGACTAACTTCAGCGTCGACCAGAAATAAAGTTCACACAGAATAAGAAAATATGAGCAGCACGGTTACCCTGATATGGTAGGGATGGACACCTTCATCTTCGGCAAGAGTTTGATCGGCTTCGACGAGGCCGCCCTGGGCTGCTTCGGCGCCTTTCAGTCGGCGCTGGAGAGGTGGTCCTAGGGCGCTTGGTCGACTGCGTCGCAACCCCCTTGCCACGTTCAGTCGAAGGGTCGTGGACGAGCTTCGACCGCCTTTCCGAGCGCGGTGGCACGATCTCCTCCTCCTCCTCTTCCTCGTCCTCGACGTCGTCTTCATCACTGACATCATCATCATCGTCATCATCGTCCTCTGTGACATCCGAGTCCCATTCCTCCTCTTCCTGGCTCTCGCCTCCGCTCGCCTCGCCCTCCTCAGTCGAAGCTTGTGCCCCATTGGGCATCGAGTACAGCTCGGTGAGGGCCTAACAAATGCCCAGACAAGAATCAGTCGACCAGTCGGCAGGATTAACAGAAATGAATACGACGAGGGCGCAGTGGAGAGCAGAGCAAGTGTACCTTGTTTGAGTCGCTGTTGTGGTCGAGTGGAGGAACCCTTCTGGCTCCGCGCGGGTTGTCCTTGTTTCCGGTGACGGCTGCCATCCATCTTTCCAGAGTGACATCGTCGACTGCTTCTAGATGGACTCTGGTCTCGTCTTCGGTCCCACAGTACAACCACATGCAGTGGCTCCGGAACTGGAGAGGCTGGATGCGACGCCTGAGGAAAACCTCCAAGAGGTCCATGCCTGTCACTCCCTCCCGAACCAACTGCACCACGCGCTCCATCAACATCTTCACGTCGGCTCTCTCCTCCGGAATCAGCTTCAGAGGGGAAGGCTTGCTCACTCGATCCATGGTGAACGGAGGGAGTCCACTCGACTGCCCTGGCGTCGACTGGACCTGGCAATAGAACCAAGTCGACTGCCAGCCTCTAACGGACTCGGGAAAGGTCATGGGCGGGAAGGTGCTCTTATTCCTCACCTGAATCCCCAGGCCCCCGCACATTTGGACGACTCGGGTTCTCTCATCACCGGGGCTCGCCTTCTTCACGGTCTGAGATTGACACGTGAATATATGTTTGAACAAACCCCAGTGCGGTCGACAGCCCAAGAAACCCTCACACATGGACACGAACGCAGCAAGATAGGCAATGGAGTTTGGGGTAAAGTGGTGGAGCTGCGCTCCGAAGAAGTTCAAAAAGCCACGAAAGAAAATACTTGGCGGCAAGGAAACCCACGATCGACATGAGTGGCCAAAAGCACACACTCACCCTCTTCTGGCTGTGGCTGCCACTCCTTCCCCGGCAACCTCGCAGCTCCGTGAGGGATCAAGCCCTCGTTGGCCATGTCGAGGAGGTCCTTCTCTGTGATGGTCGACTGGATCCAGTCTCCTTGGACCCAGCCCTTCGGCAGGCGGGATCTAGACGAGGACCCTCCGCGGCTGGTGGATCTCCCCTTCGCCTTCTCCGACGCCGACGCCTTCTTGGCGCGCTCCAGCGCCGCCGTCTTCTCCTTGGCCATGGTCGCCGGAGAGATGCGCGAAGGGAAGTGGTGCGGGGGCGAGAGCGAGCACGCTGAGCTAGGAAGAAGGAAGCAGAGAGAGAGGGAGAATGCTGGGGCGCAGCATAGAAATCCTCGCCGGGCGCATTTATAAGGTCCCTTCCGAGTGGCTGGCATGTGGGCCCGGTCGATCTAATCATATCTGAGAGCAGTTATGCAGGCTGGATACGTGGCGAAAAAGGCAGCGCGGAGATCGAGGCGTCTATGCCCCGTCCCATCCGAACGCCGCGGTCCGCCCCGCTTCGCGCGCGCCCCCAAATTTTGCATCCCGCGGAATCCGCGAGCAACAAATCAGTCTGTCAGACGCGGCGTTTCCGGCGATCCGTCGCTCGGAGATCGTCGAAGCCCGAAAGATCACTCGACGCAAAAACAGAATGGATCGAGTCGACTGAAGGCAAATTGCTCCCTGTCGACGAAGAGATTCTTTGGTCCAGAACAGCGCACAACTAGAGCGCAAAGGTCAATCGGAAACGACATCGACTCCTTCTTCACTCGAAGCCTCAATCCATTCGGGGGCTAATGATGGGGTTGTGTACCTAGGGTAGGATCATGGACCTGATCCAAGTAACTTACCCTAGGACATCCTTAGAAGAGGTCGCCTTCCAGTCGACCAACGAAGATTCACTCGACTGGCCTGAAGGACTCGACCACGAAGACTCACTCGACCACCAGGAGGTCAAGAGGCACTCTGCACTGCAACGGCCTGTAATCAAGTAGACTTTATGATAGTAAAGGCACGTTATGTGGGGCGTTACCAGTAACGCCCCAGACTTAACTCACCTTAAACCCTTCATTACGTGGGTTGGCTGGGGTCCTGGCGCACTCTATATAAGCCACCCCCCTCCACAGGCAGAAGGGTTGGGCACCCTGTAATCCATATACACATAATCCACTCGACCGCCTCCGGGCTCCGAGACGTAGGGCTTTTACTTCCTCCGAGAAGGGCCTGAACTCGTACATCTCTTGTGCTTACAACCTCTCCATAGCTAGGACCTTGCCTCTCCATACCTACCCCCCACTCTACTGTCAGACTTAGATCCATGACAACCGGTGCTGCCTCGGGGAGCGGAGCCGGTGTAGAACCGAAAGCAAAGAGGCAACGGGTTCCTAACAAACTCAGGACTACTAGACTGGTGGTCACGGAGGTGGACGACGGCAATTTTGAGCCAAAGGCGCCCGAGGAAGCGCGCGCGTGCTACGGCAATCAAATAGGCTGCATCATACGGACAACCGCCACCATCAACGATGAGAATCTAAAGAAGATAGAAAATATGAGGAGCTCCCTCCTAAAGAAGTTTCACCAGATATTCTTGTTCCCGGGCCGGAATGAGAAGGATTATGAAGATCCAGACAAGGACCCGGCAATGAAGAAGATAAACAAACACATCGTGACCAAGTTTAGCAACGCGTTGGCCGCCTGGAAAAATCGAGTGAAAGCAAAGATCAACGACGGGGAACCCTACTCCGAGATTGTAAAGGATAGTCCGACAATCACGGAAGAGCAGTTTCAAATATTCAAGGAGGCTTGCGAGGCCGAAGCTGCCAAAGAAAAGTCTAAGTACATGAAGGGGCTTCAAAAGAGGAACATTGGGACCCACGTCCTTGGAAGCCGTGGTTACGGCGGAAAGAGGTCCAAATGGGCCAAGGAGGACACGGAAGCCACGAGTGTGGGCATCCCAGACCCCTTGGCGGATTTCACCGTCCCGCAGGAGCGTGACGTGCTGAGGGCCCGGCACCGTTGGGACCCAGTGAAGAAGGTTTACGAGACAACACTGGTCATTACGGAGTTCATGAGACTGCTGGTAATTTTAGTTTCTGATCAATTCGACTGCATACGTTAGTCATATTTGTAAACGATCCTTGTGCCTTTTGCAGAGAGAGCAGCACCGGATTGCGGCCGAAAGCGACTCGCCGTCTGAGGCATTGGCTAGGCCCAAGTGGGACACTCCATTCAACCGGGTGTTGAACATATTGAAACAACAACCGGTGGATACTCGACCGTCGTATGGATGTGTGCACGGTGTCGGAGACGTCGCCACGTGGAAGAAGTACTACCGTGAGACCACGGAGGAGAAAAAGGAAAGACGGAGGTTAACTGAAGAAAGCATCGACAAGAAGGTTGAGATTGCGGTTGAGAAGAAATCATCTCAGACAGTCGCAACAGCGGTAGCTGCCGCAAAACAGGCGATTGCAGATATATCTACTTCCTTGGTGACGGGCGTTTACACTTGGACAAGGCAAAATCCAAAAAAAAATGCAGAGGACTTTCCCCTTGCTGACTTCTTGGCCGCACCTGCTCCCGCACCGGCTCCCACACCTGCTCCCGCACCGGCTCCCGCACCTGCTCCCGCACCGGCTCCCCACCTGCTCCCGCACCGGCTCCCGCACCGGACGTGCTCGGTGGTGCCTCCTCTTTGCCTGAGCTCGACGCCCTCACGGAATCTACCACACCGGCCCCCTTCAATATAAATGTATAATCTCCCGTTTTCGTTGCCTCTCGGATGTCTCACGTCGCAGAATTTTCTTTGCAGGCCGATGAAACCCCGTGCACCATATTGTACACCATCGGTGAACAGAAGGTGGACGTGGGGAAGGGGACGATTATGGAGCCGAAGGAACCATTGTTCCACAGCCGGTCGATTCCCCCGAATGTCTTCAAGGTTTCTGTGGCCAGTGTCAAACCGGGCCATGAGAATTTGCCTCCTCTAATACTAGTGGGGGATGACGACGAGACCCTGCGGCGACTTGGTGATTGTTGCAATGGGTGGGTCCTGTTGTGGCCAAAGAGTCTGCTTCGTCTGGAGGCGGCCGGGAGCACACCCACGAGCACGCAGCCTCAGCAAGGTATGAACATCAACACCCCACCTACCCAATTAGCGTCGGGTGTCGGGTTGGGTGATAGCGGACGGGGTAAGGAGGTGGCTCCATTAGTCGCTGATGACGTCGCCATGGATGAGGATGAGGATGACGATGGCGCTGAACAGTATGTCTATACTGGCGCCTCCTCAGGGTTTGAGCATCATGAGTCGGTGCCTGAATTACCGTCTCAACGTATTATTGATGACCATCCGGTGGTAAAGAAGCCTAGGAAGAGAGCGAGGAAAGGCAAAAAAGCTGATTCTATGATCCAGCCGCCTCAGCAGCCTCAGCTTCAGGACCGTGTAGATATCCCCGATGCTAATAAATGGCATATCCCCGGTCGACCAATCCTACCTGAAACAGCGCTACGAGCCAGATTCGGCGATCTAAGGAGACTTCATGACGATGTGCTGCAGGTAGAGAAAGGCCTCATCGCCTCGAAAGATCCAGGATACCCACTCTACGTGGTTAACGTTCCGCGGCAAATGTCGTACGTCGACGGCTTCCCCGCGGATAAGTTCTTCCTCCGATTCGATTACATATTCAACATGTTTCACGTGAAGAAGCTGGATTTTACGTTTATCCGCCTTTATGCCTTGCACATGAACTACATCATTGGGGTTGAGCAGATACGTTTTATCTGTGTCGCTGACCCGTACTACATGCACGAGGGCTTCTTGGGAGTCTGTGCACAGCATCGTGAATACACGAGGGATTGCATCGTCAGTTTCATGCTCGCCAATAAGGACAAGGAGGCGATTCTCGTGCCTTATCATCCCGTGTAAGTCATCCGCGCTGCTATCCTTCCTTCGATTTCAATAATTCATTTGCACGGTGGAGGCTAATTAATTTGAGGTGTACTTATTTTGCGCAGCGGCGGGCGCGCCGTCCTCATCATCCTCTACCCCCGATTCTCCCACGCTCTTTACTTGGACTCGTCGAAGAACATTCACAAAAAGGATTACACCCACATCAAAGATATTCTCGACAGTGCTATGTTTTACTACCAAGCAAGGGGTGGAGAGGTTAGGGACAAGAAGAGAAGGGGCGGCAGGGCTGCCTTCAGCCATAAGACCAACTTCTGCTGCATCCAGCAACCGAACGATTCTCTTAATGATGGATTTTATGTCCTACACCACATGCTGGAGTACAGACGGGATCACCAGAACCTTCACATGGCACCTAGATCTGGCGATGCCCATATTCTTCAATGGGCAAAGGACATAGGAGATATCGAGGATCATCGACTTCGAGCTGAGTTCTATAACATCCAGCGCGAACTTGCCCAAATCTTCATGAATGAGGTCGTCGGAAAAACAGGGATGTTCCATGCAGAAGGACAAATGTCGCGGGAAGACGTCCGAACATGGATAGCCTCTCAGTGTCTCGACATGAAGCCTTTCACTAAGCTCGATGACTATCTCCCTGACATGGATGGATGGCATGACATGATGGAGTGATTGTCGATATATGACAATGTGTCCGTTTAGTCCATACTTTCTTTTATGACAAAACTTTGAGTTATGCACGGTGAAACTTTATTTGTGATGTAATTAAACCGTCCTCCTCCTCGACTAGCGAAAATCACTCTAGTTAGGTCATTTTGGGTACGATGAACTTTGTTATTTATGCTTATGATATGTTGTTTCTATTTTTGCCAAGTCTGTCTCTTTCTGTTGCTCAACTATATATGTTGCATATCATCGACTCATGTGACGATGCAGGTGCATAGATCATAGATGGCGAAGAAGTGCTACGCTAGGAGTATATATATGACAAGTGGCCAGAGTGTCAGGCCCAGGTGTATCGGTTTTCGGTTTCGAGCGACACGCAGTACTTAGTTTAGGTTCACGCTAATGCGAGAGAGGGATACGAACTCATGTACTCAAAGTGATAGCTATTCTCGCGTATATCATTGTTTAGATGGATGACGATGTATTTGCAAGTAATCGAGACTTGTATCGCTATTTTCGAGATTGATGACGAGAGACCACTTTGTGTTGGATGATGATTATGATGATGACATGATTTGATGAGACTAATTGTATGTATATGCTATGATTACATTTGTATGTGGATGATATGCTAAAGATTATTGTATAAAGCCTATTCAAATACAAAACAAATAAAAAACAAATATGCAGGAAAAAAACTAATAAAACTAGTAGTAGCGAGGGGGGGGGGGAATTTAGCAGTAGCACCGACTTACCAGTAGCGCTTCCTGCTGAAAAGCGCTGCAGATAATATCAGTAGCGCCGTTTTCCAAAGAGCGCTATAGCTATTCATCAGTAGCAGTAGCGTGGGTCAACAGGCGCTACTGCTATATGTTAGCTGTAGCGCCTTATTAGTAGCACCGGTACCCGCGCTACGGAGAGGGCCAAAACCCGCGCTGCTGCTAGGCTTTTCCCTAGTAGTGATCGTGTCATTCAAATGCATAGCAGTCGCCTGCACAGGGAAGCGGCACGGGTGGCGCTCTCTCGGCCAGCGTGTCGCTTCAATGCCGGCACCCGTGAGGGATTGTGTTTGCTCTGGTCAGGCATGAATGTGGCACTGACGCTCTGGAGAGGCGCTGGCCGTTTCAGGTGGGAAGCGCGCGCGGGCTATGGACGGGGTTTTGGCGGGTCAGGACGGTCAGACACGGGCTTGGCAGTGGTCCGGACGCCTGCAAAACCTTTTCCCCCATATTTGTCTCTGGTTTGCGAGAGAAAACACGTCCAAGCCGTTCAACGGACCAATATAGACCCGCATTGAATGTCATAACACATCTGGACAACATTTTCCGGATGTATGCAGGCATTTTGAGGGTCGGCGTTGGAGATGCCCTAAGTATATATTCTGAAAGAGGGTTATGAGAAGCCAATACTTCGCTAATAATACTAACTTTTTGGACTGGTTGGAACATCTCCAACATGCGCACAAAAGTTTCGAGCGCTAAAATAGTTTTAGCACGCACTGTAGCAATATTAGCGTGTCGGGCCCAACAAAGCTTTACTAGATGCCAAAAAATGCGCGTCCAAAAAAACACGCAGTGTAAATTGTGAAGCGCGCGCAATCTGGCGCTTCAAATTTGCAGCATGCGATAGCGTTTTTCATCGCCTCCAACCCTTTTTTGCGCGCGCACTATTTTAGGGCGTGTTTGGTTGCCGTTGTGAACAGTTCCTGCATCGTATACACTTCTTAACCCAGCCTGGTTGAGCAAAACCAGGCCCTAATACGCCATCTGCAAGTTGTTTGGTTGCCTGCATCTAGTGTCTCTGCATTAGGTAATACGCAAGTGCATTTTGTTTGGTTGCCTGCATTGGCCCAAGCGGCACATGAACACGGTGTTTGGTTGCATACGGCGTACCTGTTGTGCTTACCTTGTACCCTAGTTGGTGAGCTTACCCACAATTATCACACCTAGCACACCAACGCCACAACACAGCAATGGTGATGAACTGGGCGAAGATGATGAAGTTCTTCAGATTTAGCCCAGACTGATGATCCACCTTGACACCTCCAACCTTGCCACTGTCAACACTGCTGCCTCCATCCTTTCGCATCCAGTTGGAGTAAGCTTGTTCTGTTGCCTGCCTAGTCTTGAACCCTCTATGGCTGTTGTTGCTATACAATGCCACTTGTGCATTGGCTTCTTCCCATGAACTATAAACCCCTGGAGCCTTACCGATGAACATGGCATACCACTTGGCCTAGCAATGCACAGGAGCAAGAGTTGAAGCACCAAATCTATGGAGCACACAAGTAGCAAGCAAAGTAGCACACAAACAACAATGGAGCAGAATAAAAATAAAGCATGCATGATCATACGGCATAGCAAGTTCAACCTACCACTACCTTGGTGTTAACCTACCACCACATCCAAAAAAGGGTGTCGTCCTACCACCGCAAGTTCACCATCAGCGTGACGGGTTAATATATACCACATCACCAAAATATGCAGACCATCAATTTTTTTCATCCCTAGCTACACAAAATGTACGTCGTCATCATCATCGTCGCCACCGCCATCACCGTCGGGGATCATGCACACTCACAGGTAGCACTACTCTAGTAGTAGTGCTTGCCCAGCCAGCTCCTGAGCCACAACACCCTGTGAGCATCTGCCATGGCAACGAACCCAACACCTTGGGCCTTGTTATCAAGCAGGTGGCTGAGAGCTGCCATGAGAGCCTCGTCGATGAAGTCACCCTGGGTCATGACAGCGTCATACAGGTCAGGGTGGACGTCGAGGGGCTTGCACTCCCTGATGGTTGTTGCCACCTCCTTCACAGCTTCAGTCATGTTACAAAATACATTGAGCTCCTCCTCCATCAGGCCTCCTCTCTTCCTCTTCCTATCATGAACGAGGTCAAAATGTCTGTCGAAGGGCTTCACGAAGGGCTTGTCAGGGCCATCAAGGACCTCGACGTCCGGGGTCCCAGGGAAGTCTGGCGTGGGAGAACCAAGAGGCTCCCTCGAGCCCATGGCATGCTTCCCAGTTGCCAGCCCGAAGGAGAAGGTGTGTTGCATCTGGCTGTAGTTCTGGATGGGTGTGTTGAGGAACTCATCGTCCCTTGGGTGGTCCAAAGAATGAAACACAAGTGTTGTTAGTTGCGATTAGGAGTAGGCAATGATGGACAATATGAAAAGGAAGAGGGTTGTGAGCTAACCGCGACATGGCCGGCATAGTGCTTTGCCTCCAGAACTATGGAGCAAGTGTTCTCATCCCATGAGGCGCCGCTAAGGTCTCTCAGCTTGGACACTTGGATCCATCGACCTCTTCACTTCCTCAGGTGGTTG
Organism: Triticum aestivum; assembly: GCF_018294505.1. Classification (NCBI taxonomy): domain Eukaryota; kingdom Viridiplantae; phylum Streptophyta; class Magnoliopsida; order Poales; family Poaceae; genus Triticum; species Triticum aestivum. Next base: position 92,014,062 of record NC_057804.1, read on the forward strand.
TACACCTGGGTGGCAGACATCTCCTGCCCACAGAACTCGAACACCTGCTTCGCAACGATGTTCAAGTGCACCTTCTTGAAGCCCTTGTCAGACCTAACTCCACTAGAGATGAGCTCACACATCTTGTTCAGCACGAACATGGACATGAACGGCTGCCACTTTATGTTGTTCGACCTACCATCCTTCTTTGCCTTTGTTGTTGCTACCTTGAGTGCAGCAGCAGCAGGAGTTAGCTCAACGAGCACTACTGGCACATAGAGGGAATCGGACGCGAACACCTCTGAATCAGGTGCCATCTCGGACATAGGCTGCAAATCCTCGACAAACGATGGAGGAAACCGGCTGTCGGACAGGACAACGGCCTGACTAAGATCTTGCGTCTGCGTGGTCATGTCCTACAATCATAGCACGCATTGACAGTAAGCATAGCACACAACATACCGGACAATCCATGAAAGTAGGAGCATACTACATGTACATGGTTCATCACTATCATAGCAAGCACATGCTTCATCACTATCATACTAAGCACATGGTTCATCGCTATCATACTAAGCATAGCGGACAATCTATGAGCACGAACATACGTCTACAACAAACAGCATGCTACAAATGAACCACCAATAGTTTCAAATCACATGTCTAAGCACGAATCAACACAAGCACAAGGTTTAACTTCAAACTCTACTACTAATGTAGCCTACCACATGCTTGAACATCTAGCCCTACCACTAATTGCAACCGCACCATAGCAATCAACCATATCAACTCACAGATCAGACCACTAATCAACCATGCATCTAGATCAAACCCTAGCTGCAGCTCAGATCTAGCTAGAAGGAACAAAGAGAAAGGGGGATTTAACTCATAGAGGCCATGGCTGCAGCTCGAGGATGAGGGGGACAGTCGTGGAAGATCAACACCGGCCAGTGAAGGAGCGCCGACGCCGTGGACCGCCGACCGATGAAGATGCACCGCTTACCTGCTTGTCCGTGCCGATGCGCGTCGGCGAGAAAGCTCGAACGGAGGGAGAATGGTGGCGGGTGTTGGGGCGGTGAGGGAGGGGCTAAATAGGGGTGGACTCGGCGGGAGGCGAGCCGAAATCCTCCTGCCGATTTTTTGGCGACGCGGGCGAGCTCGCGCTATCTCCCTGCTCGCATGAGGAGAGAAGCGCGTCGCCCTCCCCTGCCTCGCCCGAGCTAAGCTAGCGAGCTACTGTCGGTTCAAGCGTTTCCCCTGGGCCTGGCCTGGACGTGCTTTAAGTTTTGTGCGATGCGGGCCACACAATAAACGCAAGCAACCAAACGGGTCAAGTTCTTTCCGCGCGGGCCAGGCTGGGCCATATGCAGGCAACCAAACACGTCCTTACAGTTTTTATTGGAGCTGTCTGACGCCCAAAAAACCTGAATTTTAGCGCGCGGAGCAGTTTTTAGGCGATGAATAAAACTTAAGTCGGTGCATTGGTCATCTCTGTGGAACATTGCCCTTCTGTGGCATCTACAATTCTCTCTGTGATCAGTGAACGAGCGGGCGACCTTTTTTCTCTTCGACTTCTCGCTGCTCTTTTCAGTCTGTTCTCGTGCTGATGGATTTGGATAACTCCAGTCTCAGGTCAGCAGAAAAAAAATGGTTTTTTTTGTGTGAAACAAATAATGGTTTTCGATAGCAGACTGCAGCCGTCGATGCTGGATTGGTTGCCGTTTGCTGTGGCGTGTCTTGTTTGGGTGATGCTCTGCTGGGAGATGGAGGCTGTCTTCATGTTACCAGCTCGTCAGTGTCAGAGTCACCACCGGTCTCTGAATCATGTACAGCATCTCCTGATCTGCCGTGCATTAATTATTTTTGCACGCCACATGATGCTGCCATGAACACTGTGAGATCACAAGGCAGTAGACCAGTCAATCAACTGTTTCATACATTAAAGCATGCATACCGTTGTGGATGCGAATAAATTGTCTGGTCAAACAGTAAACTGATGCACCGGCTAAGTAGATGCATGCCGATGGACCAGCAGTCCAGCAGCACTGGATTTGTGGAGAGAAAAGAGGGTTATCAGCTTCTTTGAATAAACCAATTAGTTTGATATGATTGATGAATGGTGTCATGTGCCAGATCTTCTCTTCGCAGTCTGAGCTGATACATTGTTCACACCAAGCGAAATCCTCAAGATATAATTATTTGTTTTGTTCAATATGGTCGTGGACGCGCTGGCATCCATCCTTGATAAGGCGAAAGCCGCTGGCCATATTCGTGGGATCACTCCCCACCTCGCCTGTGACGTCGGGATATCCATTCTCCAGTATGCTGACGGCACTACCATTATGGTTGAAGGCTCGGAGAATGATATCTCCAACCTCAAGTTCCTCCTCCTCTGCTTCCAACAGATGTCGGGCCTCAAGATCAACTTCGACAAGAGTGATGTGATGGTGATGGGATACCCCCTGCTGAGTCTTTGGCCATCGCCAACAGGCTTAATTGCCGCATGGGCTCATTCCCCACAACCTACTTGGGGACGCCCATTAGTGACTCCAGGCTTACCGTCGCGGACTTGCGCCCCTCCGTGGCCAAGCTTCAAACGCTCGTCGAGCCCTGGCAGGGGAGGTGGCTGCCCAAAGCGGCCCGGACTATCCTCATCAACTCTTCCCTCTCCAGCCTCCTCTTGTTTCTTATGAGCTTCTACAGCCTCCACGAGACCCTTCACAAGGAGATTGTCAAGATCCAGTCCCGCTTTTACTGGGCGGGCGACAATGATAAGAAGAAGTATCATATGGTCAGTTGGTCTGACATTTGCAAGCTCCGGGAGCAAGGTGGCCTTGGCATCATGTGCTCTAAACGGATGAACATTGCCCTCCTCTCCCGCTGGCTTTGGCGAATATTGCAAGGACACGGTGGTCTTTGGCTTGACATCATCCGGAACAAATACCTACGCGGACAGCCACTCGCCTTTTGCCAAAAGTCTGGAGGCTCTCAGTTCTGGCAGTCGATCGTCCAGCTTCTTTCGGTTCTCCGTATCGGGACCTTCATCTCGGTGGGATCTGGAACTTCGACGCTGTTCTGGTTTGATCGTTGGGCCGAAGACACCCCCTTCGCGACTCGCTTCCCTGGCCTCTTCTCCATCTCCGTCGCCCCCGTAATCTCTGTTGATAGGGCCCTTCTTGACTTAGGGCACCTTGCTTTCCGGCGGGCCTTTGGCCCCATGGAATCCGCCGCCTAGCGTGAGTTACTTGACTGTGTTGCTCTCCACGGACCGTTGGTGGATGGTGGCCCTGACCTAGTGCGATGGCGCCTTGAGCCTTCGGGCCAATTCTTCACCAAGTCCCTATACCCGGCCATCGCACCATCCGCCGCCCCCTCCCTCTTTCGATGGTTTGGTCCACCCGCATGCCTCTGAAGATCCGCATCTTCATGTGGCAATGGATTTGCGGTCGGATCCCGTCCGGGGTGGAGGTGCGCAAGCGCAATGGCCCGGGTACTGGCTTATGCCCGCTCTATGGGGTTCCCAAAGACTCGAACCACATTTTCTTCTCCTGCGTCTCCGCCCAGTTCCTCTGGAGCTGTTTTCGCGAAATGGTCGGTGGAGATTGGTGCCACACCAACTTCCCAGACTTATTTGCCGAACTCCAGTTGTCCCTCGCGACTTCTCGCCACATTAGGTGGCTTGAGATTGGGGTCCTCGCCTGGACCCTCTGGACTGTCCGCAATAAGCTTGTGATTCAGCACACTCCTCTCCGTCGGTCTACTGACGCTCTCTTCAAACTCTCGGATTTCTTGCAGCTTTGGCGGCCTCTTAGCCGCCCCTTGGACCGCGACGCCATCTCAGCCTTCATCGCCGACCTCCGATCGATGGTCGTTCGCCTGTCGCCGCCGCCTCCGTCGGAGCCTGACTAGGCGTCTTCTTCGTCCGGCGTGTTCTGCCTTTTTTTATTTTTTGTTTGGGCTTGTTGAGCTGTGCCCTCAGCAGAACCTTTGTATTTGATCGTGAGACTGGATGTGTGCGTGTGTGTGGACTTGATTCTGTATGTGTGCTCTTTGACGGTTTGCTTTATCTATAAAGCGGGATGAAAGCCTTTTTCGGTATAATCATTTCTTTTGTCTAGGCTTCTCCAAAAAGAGATTATGCCCGAGCCTCTACATCTATTGATGCATAGAACATAACTAGTTAAAAAAATGAGAAAAAAGTATACCTTGCTGTCCTCACCTGTTGACAAAATTTATATTTTTGTTGCTAAATGCAAATACCAGGCAACTTTGTAAGGAAAACGAATCTATTTTTCTGTCCTCACCTATTGACAAAATGATCATGAAGTTGCCTTCAAGAAAGGATAACACCCTCACCCCCCGCCCCCCGCGTCGCTCTCCTCTGGCGACACGGGGGGAACCCTAGCCGCCGCCGCAAGGAGGCACCTCCGCCGTCCTCCATCGCGTCGCCGCTGCCGGAGGGCCGGCCGGCGAAGCCGTGCCGGGCCCCAGGAAGGTGGTGGCGGGGCGGATCTAGCCGCGCTCCCTCACCCCTGCGCGGTTCTGGACCTGCTGCACCTCCCTCCGTCCCCGAGCTCCTCCCCTGGCCGTCACGGGCGTCACGCCTCCCCCAGCTGCTGCTTCAATCCTGCCGATCCGACGGTGCTGCCCTCCCCACCCCCCGGCGGCGCGGCCCAGCCTCCGTTGATGCTGTTGTTGGCCGCGTTCGGGTGCGGGGCGTGCGCCGGGTTGCGGGTGCTCATGGTCTGCCTGGTGCAGTTCCCCTCTCCTCCGGCGGCCCTTCCCCCCCTCGAGTCAAGGTGATGGCTTTTGCGTGGCGGTGGCGAGGCTTCAGTGGTAGTGGCAGGCGCGAGGCACATCGCAGCGGGTCTTTGCTTACGCTGCTCCGGCCCCGGCGGCCTCATACCCGCGTTCTCTGGTGTCCAAGGCTTGCCGGCGTTTTCTACCGGATGGCTTCGGCCTCGGTGGCCAGTAGCTGTGTCCCTTCCAGATCTCTTGGCTCGCCGATGACCCGACAGCTACGGCCACGGCAGTTTGGATCTGCATCCCTCCAGTCCCAGCTTGCCGGCGTTGCCGGTCGCCGTCGCCCCCCTCGCAGTGGTCTTTGCTTCGCCGCTGACCCTACCGTGTACGCCTCAAAGCCTCCCCTTTTGCCAGATCCGGTGCTCATACTCATAGGTCCGGAGGCGGTGCCACCCTTCGGCGGCAGGTGCAGCCCCACCAACCCCCCTTCGGCTTGTTTCCGGCCAGCGTTGGCTTCCTCATCTTCAATTCCATCCCCGGCGGCTATGGGATTGCCCAGCCTCAGGCCAGGGAGAAATCCTTGCTCGGCTTGCCGGTGCTGGCAGCGGTGGCGCCCGCGGGTGTCGTATTCCTCCTTGGAGGCGTTGTCATGGCCTTCAGTTGTGCCCCTCTTCGAGCTCAGGGGAAACCCTAGGTCCGGTGGCGAAGACGTCTCGATGTCGTCTTCCTTCTTGAAGGCGCTATCTTACTCGCTCATGGTGTCCCCGGTGTAGGCTTTCATGATGTTGAGACTTATTGTTGGTTTGACAGTGTCGGTTTGGGCTTGATTGAGTTTAGCTGTGTTGTTTCCCTTCTCAGGTTGAGCATCCCTTGTCTGCTCCGGGCACCATGTTCACGTCTGTCTGCGTTCGTGTCATGTGTTGTACCCTTCACTGTACTCATTCTACTTTTTCTATCAATGCAATGATACGCAAGCTTTGCGTATTCGAGAAAAAAAGGATAACACCCTCGCCCACTGCTGCCGCGTCCAACCATAGATGGCTTCGACAAGTATTTTCATCCTAGATGCAAAGACCAATCAATCAAGGGCAGGACATCGGCATGAAGACGACGCTTCAACAAGGTAAGAACACAATTCATTGTTATTGTGTCCGACTAATGAGGGTGAGAACAAGAATTTTGCATAGGATACAAAACGGTGATCCAAAAGCTGCGCAAACCAGTATTCGGCGGAGAACCACCGTGGTGTCTTTCGGACGAGGCTGCGCACCTCTCCCGGCACTCCTTGCGGCCATATGCCAATGAAGTGCAAGCCTCTAGGAGCCACCAACCCGATCATATTCCGAGGAGGAGTGTCCCACCGCTCGGCAATGGTGACGAGAGGAGGCAGTGCCACTAGAGGGTGGGTGACAAATCTTCCCGCCTAAGATCACCGCCACGGCCATCAAGGAGCCACCATACTCATTCCACGGATCTGGCCGTTGCCGCAGCCTTTCCATAACTCAAACAATTCATGCTTGGGCCACCCGAGAGCGGCCGTCAAACCAATTGGCCTGAGACGAGACACACACTGGACACGTGACATGCCATAGCGAACACATAGCTACCAAGCTTTCGAAGTCACCGTTGAGCTCCCAAGGTTATGGGATAATTCCAGGTAGTTTATGGACCTCTGTATCCTCCCGAGCTTTGCAACACCCACCGAGGATTACGTAGTAAGGAGGTTACGGGGTGATTTGGCAGTTTTTTATTGATCATTAGTTGGGGCGTAGGCCCACCCTGAAATTCAGAGAGGTTGTTTAATTCGTGGAAAAAGAAATTACGTAAGAAATTACTTAGGATTGGTCCACATGTTTCTTTGTATTTCGTCTTTTTATTTTTCGTTTGTGCGAGAGGACTTTGTTTGGCTGTGTAAATCTTAGTTATGCAGAGACCGAGTGTAATGCTTAAATCTTTTAAGTAATAAAAGGCCCCCTTTCGAAAATAAGAGTTCTTTCGTAGGTCCAACATTTTTTGTATCCACCCTAGTACTCCCTCCGTCCGGGTTTATTAGGCCCGTGGGCAACCGGACGCTGTCCCTATTTACAAGGCCCTCATGCAACCGGAGTATTTTCTCCACGCCTCGTTTCCTTCATTCGCACTTAATAAGGCAACAAATAGCTTGATTTTCCTTTATCAGCTGGCGCATGCGTCCCTCGTATTGGGTACAGCCGCTACATTAAAGTGAGCATGGGGCTGCATGCAGGTAGGTGCGCGCATGCAGCGAGATTTGATTCTTTTGGCAGTTAATTTGGTGCAGAAGCCGAAATATAATGGTGCTAATTCGAGGGAATTATTAGTTCTGCCTTGGTACCTGCAATTTGGTCTAAGGGCCCAATAAACCCGGACGGAGGAAGTAAGTCCCTAACTACGGCTTTGTCCATCGAGCCAGTGCTCCAAAAGCAATTTCCAGCTCTATTGGCACTTTGTTCGTTTGATTGTTGAAAATGAGAGCTTGGAACTTTTCTATTGATGTGAATATTTTATTCTTCTTCCTTTTTCGGGTTGCAAACAGTTGACCAATGCATGGCCACATATATTAATCTCATTCTGATCAGTGACCAGCAGGTATGCATGCATGGCCAACAGTCAACCAGTGCTGTCCATGCACGATTGAGCACCAGCATATCATGCAGCACATGCATGGCAGGAGGAGTTGACCATCGGTCTGTATCGTTATGCACGAGCCCACGTTAACCGTTTTCACCAAATGTCAACCTGGCTATCTATCGGCAAAACAAAGTGACGTCTCAACAGCTTGCCACCGCCCAGCCGATAAATTTAGCGACTTTAGTTAGTCAAATGCAGTGCAGCTCCGAATGATCGTGGAGCTCTTTCCACTACGGCTGGGCCGCATGCATGCATGATGCAGGATGCAGCGCGTTTCGATCTCAGTGGGTGGATGCATGGGCCAATCTGGTCCAACTGATTTTCTTGGTAGTGTGATCTAGGATGTTGGCACCCATCGTATGTGGGTGGCAGGTAAAGCGCGTGGACTATACATGCTCAGCAGCTCATGCACGTACAGATAAAAACTAGCTTGTCATCCAAGTGTAGAGGCGGCTGTACTGCGCGTGCTTGATGAGCAATGAAGCATTAGGCACGTTAATTAGCTTTTGTTTAGGACGATCGCACGCACGGCGGTGCATGCACGTTACCATCGTGTGCGGCATTCACAGCAGACAGCCCAAGTCCAAAGGAACAGGTTAATCGCCACAGCGATCAAGTCCCAAAGTCATGGCCAGACCTACCTAGCCACCAATTCAAAGGCACGCAATCACGTACCAGTACGTACGTGCCAGCCCCCAAAGGACAACACGGCTGACCGAGCTTGAATTTACTTCACGATCGACCATCGTATGGAAAAGCGGCTAAAATTCAGATTTCGGGGCTTAATTTCAACTTTTCGCCAACAACAGCGTCGTGCTGCTAATTAAGGCTACGCGCCATCGATGCCGTGATGATTATCGCGTAGCCAATGGCCTCGCCTACATGCGCGCCTCTAGGTAGAATGATAATGCCGTCTGATCTGTCCGGGATCCACAACCAGGTGGCATCCACACATGGCGGTCGAGCTAGGTGTCGATTTGTGTGGCGAGGAGGGAGCAGGTGTGTAAATTTACGTGTCCCGCGGCTTGTCAGCGTACAAAGCATATCGCATCACCTCTTCCACGTCGAGAGCTACTAAATGTAGCACCTACTATACTTCCTAAGTACTTTTAATATCACAACCAATTCTAGTTGAGAGAGGGTCATGATGGTCCTCTTTGTTCTGACGTGGCATATATTCACTTCCATCCATGGAGCTTGGTTGGCACATGTATAGGCAATGAGAGCATATCATAGCCCCCAAACCCCACAGAAAAGAAGTACAAGCGCCCGAAAAGCAATCCTCTAAGGCTGGTCATAGTGGGGAGTAACTTAAAGTAGTAACATGCATACATTACTACTCTATGTTACTACCCTTATAGTGGGAAGTGTCATATGCGTAATAACATATACATATTTATTTATTGTCTTGTAGACTCATTTTGCATTGGAAAGCGCTATGTGATGGTACTCCCTCCTTCCATCTATATAGGGCCTAATGCGTTTTTCGATGCTAACTTCGACCAAATATTAGAGCAATAATATATGACATGCAACTTACACAAAGAACACCGTTAAATTCGTCTATGAAAGGTTCTTTCAATGATATAATTTTTACATTGTGCATGTCATGTACTATTAATCTTGTCAATAGTCAAAGGCGGTCTTAAAAATCTCATTACGCCCTATATAGATGGAAGGAGGGAGTAACATATTAGGTTACTCTATTTGCCTCTCTCCTCATTAACTACTTGCCACATCAATACTCCCTCCGTCTCAGTTTACAAGTCCTGCGCGTATACCTAGGTTGCCAATTTGACCATCATAATATAAACTATATAACACAAAAATTATATCTTTTGAAAATAGAACATCTGAAGTTTATATTGATATATTTTTTGTAATATATGACTTGTATTAGGTTGGTCAAATAGACGACCTAGGGGTACGCGCACGCCCTGTAAACTGAGAGAGAGGTAGTATTTTTGCTTATGTGGCATCTATGTTACTACCTATGTTACTCCCACTATGAGCAGCCTAATAGCAACTCAACCGGGCCGACCCAAACGGACGGCGATTTTTTTCGTTTTTTGTCCGTTTGAGTCGGCCAGGCGGACATGAATGTCCGCTTCTGCGTTTTGGGTCAGCGCATGCGCGTAACGCTGGCCCGATCCATTTTGACGACGCGAGAAAAAAAAGAAGAATACATGCATATTTGCATTAAACATTAAAGCCGGTCACGAAGACCGGCGAGAGTCCACGCGTCCATATTTGCATTAAAGAAAATTAAAAACAAACTAAACTACGAGGAGGCGCGCTACCTAGGCGTCGTCGTCGTCATCGGTGTCTGTGAGGTCGATGAGCATCGGCGCAGGGCTGGCCCAGGGAAACGCCGTGTTTCAGAGGGCGTTCATGTCGGGCGCGGGCTGTGCCGCCGCGGGGGGTTGTGCGGCCGCCTGTGCAGCCGTGGCATGGCACGCCTCCTCCTCGGCCTCGCCTTGCTCGTCCTCGGTGTCGCGCTCGAGCATCTCGAGGTACTTACCGTGGCGGCGCTCCTCGGCCAGCCGTCGCTGGCGCCACTATTCGAGGTACGCTGCCTCCTGCGCCAGTGTCGCCCCCTCCCAGACCGGTGGCGCGCTGACCCACTTGCGCACTACTCCCGTCCAGGAGCAGCGCTCCGGCTCGGATTTGACTGGGGACGGCAGGGCCACCGGCGGCAGGACACTGTGTGACAACAGTATTACGTATCCAACGGATTATTTATCATCCACCGCAACTACGATCCTCCGCATGCGCCCTAGCCGACCGCGGCGCCGCCAGCACTAGGATCCTCTCCGGATCCAGGTGTCAGTCGTGTGACAGGGTGGTGTCGGGGTACGGGAGAGGCACGAGGTGCTTCCAGTGCCACTCCGCCTGATGCACTGGCACGTTGACGCGCTGCCTCGGTCGGCGGGCTGGCGCCGACAGAGGCGGAGGAACTCCACGGGAAAAGGAATGATGAGGGACTTGCCCTTGGCCTTGCTGCTGTCGGCGCCGGAGAAGATCCCCATCTGGCTTCGCTGGGGTGGCTAGGTTTGCCAGCGACAGGGAAGCAGAGTGTGGCTAGATGGGGATGGGGGCTGGCTGGAAGCGGATGAGGACGGCCGCACCGCACAATCGGCTTAAAAAAGGCCGACCGCCGTCCTGACGCGTGGGCCCAAGGTCATAAATTAAGCTGACCAGATAGGCCACGGGCAGTTGGACGACCGCCAGGTGGGGACGCGGCGAACACCAAGAAGGCGCGCGTGGCGTCCGTTCTGCGTCCACACCGACGCATTTGGGCCGCAAATGCATCGACGCGAACGCGAAGCGGACTCGGTTTGAGTTTGGGTCGGCGCGATGGGCCTTCTCTTTTGTCCGCGCCGACCCAAACGGACGGCCGCGGACGAAGTGGGTCGTCCCATTGGAGTTGCTCTAACCTCTCCATTAATTCACAACTTTAATCTCACTTAACCGTAATTTAATCAGTCTCTTAAAGCTCACAATTCTTTCCTTTGTAGAGCAGTCCTGCCAACATGCCATGTGCAGAAACCTTCCCCCAGCATCTACCTTTGCTTCTTCATCTCTTTATTGTGTGATCTCCAAAGGAAAAGTATATATCCTTACTACCACCTTCGGCATTTGCAGTGCACTAGGGTTAATTAAATACACAGCATGCAACCACTAAATCACCTTACAAACAACTCTGGTGCAAATTAGGTCTTCTTTTTGACATTGTATGTACTCCATGTATTGCACTAGGCAAATTAGTGATGTACATGTAACAACTCTTCATCAAGTTAAATGCTGTAAAGTTCCAAGTTCCTAGGTAGCAAAAGAAATATCATCATGGAGCAGCAAAGTACAGAAATATTTGCAGTTTTCTAGTGCCCTTTTGTCTTTATTTTACCCTGTGGTGTATGGCGGAGGGCAAAGCCACCACCGGCCGGCCACCGCCCTCTCTGTCACTGACATCTCCATGTGCCACGATCACTGCATGTGGCTCCACCTCCATTTCCTACTCACTCTTCCTCTCCGTCATAAAACCTCGCCTCTCCAACTCCAATCTCTCCATATATAAAAGCTAAACCTGCTCCATCTAAGCTACTAATACAGCTTCGCTACATAGCTCGGCCATTTCATCGACCAGAAAGCCAATAGATATCCATCCATTTCTCTGCCTCGTCAAAACATCATCATCCTAGGCACAAGCACAAACTTGGTGAGAAGAAGCATGAGCAATGGCAGCTCTCCCACATCCTCCTCCCCTTCGGTCTGCTCGAGGTCATGGTGCGTGATTGCTAGCCAGTTGACATATACCCCATTTTGCTTCTTAATTTGTCAGCCTGTATAGATGGGCGTGTGTGTGATCTTCACAAGAAAGGGCAAGCCTGATCGTGTTTGTGTATGTTTGCCATCGGCTTGTCATTTGTTTGTAGGTCCATAAGTGAGGATTCTTTGAGGAGGTACGTGAGCTACGCTAGCGAGAGCTGCATCCAGGAGCTGCTCGCGGCGTCGGACTCCGGCGGCGCCGGACGGGGCGGGGAAGGAAGTGGAGGAGGCGGCGAGGAGGACGACGGGTGGCAGACACTGGCGTACTGCAACGGCGTGGAGATAGCGAAGCGGCGGTCGGGGACGGGGCAGATGTTCCGGAGCCGGTGGCTGCTCTACGCCGTCTCGCCAGAGCAGTTCATGGCCGTCGCCAACGCCGTCGACGCCGCAAAGGTAACGCATACGAAATATTCATTTCCTTTTCTTTATCTTCTTCTGTACTACTACTCCAGTATAACTGTTTTGAGAGAATTTGCTGTAGAGGTGTCTGATGGGTGATTTGGGCTCACGAACTATAGAAGTGTACTTATTGGAGTATGATTTTTGCCAATAATGATGGATTAGTGTAGGTACCACTGGGAGGTTAGTCTTGACACTTTGCCAGCAGCTGGCTTGACTAGCTGGGCAACTTATGACCGCTTTAATTGGCCACGGAGGTGACGGTAACGCGTCGCGTGATTTGCCAACCCAACACATGTGCATGCCTACCGTGCCTGGAGGGTGCATACACCCGTGACCGAATTGCATTCACAGCCTAGCTAGCGTTGCACAGGCCAACCGTGAAGGGGGATAGTAATTGATTCTGTGGGTGGGTACTGCACTTATTTTATCTGACATGGAGCAGCTGCAAGCGGGCACGCGTGAGTTTGCGAGCCCACAAAGTACGAGCCAAATCATTTGGCAGTTGGCACCTCGAGATCCCAGAGCGAGAAGAGAGCAGAGCGCACGCAATACGAGGATGATTAACTACTCTCTCCTTTCCGGTTTATAAGGCTCAATTCAAAAATCTCACCAACCAAGGTAGATGGTGAGTGGTGGAATATTTTTCATAGTTTGCAAAAGCACCTAATTAATGCTCTTGTTTTTCTCAAAAAATTATGTTTATCAATGCATTAATTGCAATGCATGCATGCATAAAGTACATGCATTGGTCAATTTTCTCTCAATACTTGCATGCAATGATTTAATGCACCTTGAAATCTGAACATGTGATGGAATATAACCAAATTAAGCCTTATAAAATGGAAAAACTAAAATTTTGAGATAAACCCTATAAACCGAAAAGGAGGGAGTAGATGCATGCATATGTGCTAATTAACTATTGGGATTGCTCGGTGGCAGTCGGCATGCAGACATGCATGGCCGCCCCATATGACCACGCGCATGTGGAGCCACATGCATCTTCCGGCTACAGTTAATCTGAACGAATAAAATGGGATTAAACAAAATACATATGAATAAACCCTTGAAAGTTCCAATAGAATGCTTTTGAAGTAACCTAGTTTCTATTCCAGAAGGAAGACATGTGATAAAACCGTGAATTTGATGAGACAAAAAAGAAAATGCGTAGGACAGACGAACGTGCAGTGTCCATTCTTTGACTCGAAAATTATGTACACCGAGTTAAGTTGGGGGGAAAAGATCAATACCTAACCTCTTTAAGTACACCACTCGGTGATCATGGCACTAGGTGCCCACCATGCATGTTCGGATGGTCCATTGGTCCTGTTCCCTAATCTGGTAGATTGAGCTTCTACCATTTTGGATGTAGCTACTGTTCAATATTCCTCACAAGAAAAGGTAGTCCACTAACATTGCATTATTATAACCGTGCCAACTAGCTATGCTTAGCTGGAATATGTAGTTCACTATACAAAAAAAAAACATGTCAACGTCTCTATTTAAGCTGATCAATGTGTTTACCCTTCATTATCATCCTCCGTTGAAAAGTTGATCTCAATCCAATGCGCTGTTGCTGTTATTACTTATTACGTGCAGCAGTGGGAGTCTGACCTCGTTGACGCGACATACATCAAGGAGCTGGGCGACGACCTGAGCATCATCCACCTCAAGTTCGGCGACACCTCCAAGCGGCCGGGTGGACTCTTCCGCCGCCGAGATCTCGTGGTGTACGAGCGGCGCCAGACCATGGACGACGGCACGCTGGTGGTGGCCGTGGCGTCGCTGCCCAAGGAGATTGCGGCGGGCCTTCTGCCACGGGACTCCAAGGGCCGGAGCTCTGTCGGCCGGGGCCTGCTCCTGCAGTCGGGGTGGGTCGTCGAGAAGCTCCTGGATGACGACGGCGTCGAGTCTTGCATCGTGACCTACGTGGTGCAGCTTGACCCGGCGGCGGGGTGGCTGCCCCGGTGCATCGTCAGCCGGCTCGACAACAAGCTGGTCGCCATCATCGCCAAGCTCAAGAAGCTGGCGCAGACCACTACGTGCCCGTCAGCGCCACCGGCCGCCCGTAGTTGCAACTCCGAGGAGGCGTGATCGACGAGAATTAAGCATCTGAATTCTCTCGTGACGTGTACGTACCAGCACTGTCACCATTAGGCGTATAGTAAATACGGTTTTGTGGAAAATGGTGTCTCGTAACTTGAGAGTTGCCTGCATCCGTATTTGGTCGAGCGAGAATGTGTGTATACTACTTTGGCTTTTGCAATCGACTGCACATATGCATGCTTCTAAGTGCTAAAAAATAGCTGCAGTCTAGTACTATAGTATAAAGAAAAAGGTAGCTACAATTTTGCCATGTCACAATCGTGTCACAGTTCGTGTCTCCAGTGTTTCAGAGTCCAGTCACCAACATAGTTCATTAATCCTGACACGGCTCACAAAATGCAGCAATAACTCAGAGAAAAACATATGTTTGTCAACAGATCATTGCAAGGATAGAACACATATTTATCAGGGATCAGGAGGTAATCTCCCCGGTCTAGATACACGTTGTGCATGCTGTATAGCTAATTGGCCGGGGATTATCCCCTCCATGGCGTCGATGAAGATTTCACCTTCATAAAGAATCAAACTAACAAAAAAGTTTAACACACTAACATCAACTAATCACACCCAAACAATTGGACGTGTGAGGCACAAAACTCTCTAACTTCATGACACCGTCAAAAAAATTGAGAGTAATTTTATCTTGACAAAACTACGATGACCGTTAGATGTTGCTAAAGAATATAAAACTCTTGAAAGAACTGAGACCCCCCCCCCCCCCCTCCTCCTCCTCCTCTCGGTGCCAAGATGGCAGTCGGAGACGACGGGACCAAAATTTCTCTGGCGGGGCATGTAGCTCGCTACTTGGGAGTCACAAAATGCGCAGCATGCTATAGCAGTGACACGCTATGGGACTGGCCAATCGCTCGCCCGTACGTTGTGTTTTTCCTTTAACGGGCGCTCAGTCTAGAAAAATCACTATTGCTGGCTAACAGAAAAAACAACTCTGATTTCTGATAGATTAAACTATTTTTTTCTGAAATAATCGAGAATCTAAAAATAGTTCATGTATTATAAAAATGTCCACAAATTTAAAAAACGATCAGAAAAATAAAAATGAGCATAAAATTTTCAAAATGGTCGAAATTTCCAAAAATGTTCCCGAATTTTAAATTTTCATTATTTGTAAAAAAATATACGCAAATTTTTAAAATATTCTTCAATTTAAAAAAATCATGGCTTAAAAAAATCTCAATGAAAAAAAGTTATTGTATTTAAGGAATGTTCACAAATTTAAAATAATATGAAAATTAACTGTAAAAGTAAAATAATAATAATAATAATAATAATAATAATAATAATAATAATAATAATAATAATAATAATAATAATAATAATAATAATAATAATAAGAGAACAAACCCGGCAACTTTTAAATTCGCTAGAACATTATTCAAAATACAGTAACCTTTTATAACATTAAATATTTTGAAAATCATGAGCATCTTTAAAAATCACCAAATTACTTAAAAATTAGGCACGTTTTTAAATACGTGAAAATTTTAGTTTTTTCATAAAAATTTAAGTAGATGATTTTTTGTAATACACGAACATTCTTCAAATATCTGAAGATTTTCTAAAATTTTGGAACGTACGGTATCATTTTGATTTTATTTAGAATTCATTGTTTGTGGAAACTTTTAAGATCAGAGAACATTTTTATTTTTTGACATGTTTTAAATGCTGAAATATTTTGAAAATTAATTCTTATTTAAAAAATCCATGATACGTTCTAAACTAATAAAAACATTGGAAATGTTAATATATTTTGAATCATGAATGTTATTTTAATTTTGGGAGATATTTTAGATTTATGAAAAAAATCTAAAAAATGTTTTAAAATTGTGGACTTTTTAAAGTTAAAATCAAGAATATTTTTTAAAAAATGAACAATTTTATAGAATTCCATAAAGTTAGTAAAAAACTAAAATATTTTTAAAATTGCCGCATTAATGAGGAAACCACTGGTTTCATTGATCCTCACCACAAGGACCACTTCTATAAACTCCATGAGTCATTGTACGATCTCAAGCAGCCCCATGTGCTTTTTATGATCACCTTAAAGAGTTTGTAGTCGAGGAAGGATTTGTGATGGGGCAAATCGATGCCACTCTTCTTATTGGAAGATCTAAGGGTAATTTGATCATATGTCAAATCTATGTGGATGCCATTATATTTGGTTCCCCTAACATAAATTTGTGCAAGGATTTCGCCAAGACCACGACCAAGAAATTTGACATGTCAACTATGGGAGCGTTGAAGTTCTTCCCCTGTTTCCAAATTAATCAATTTGATGAAGATATTTTCTCTCTCAAGCAAAGTACACCGAAGGCATTCTCAAGAAATACGAATTGTCAAATGATGAACCATGCAATACACTATTCTTACTACATGGCATCTTGACCAAGACCTCCATGGTAAGTCAGTCGATCCCAAAGTATACTGCTCATTCATTGGATATTTGCTTTACCTTGTGCATCTAGGTCGGATATCATGTTGAGTTTATGCATGTGTGGTAGATATCAAAGTACACCCTCAAGAACCATTATTTGACGGTTAAGAGCATCCATAGATACCTTGTTCACACCTCAAGTTTAGGGCTTTGGTACCCCAAAGTTGTAAAGTTCGATGTTTTTGGGTATTCGGATGCAGATTGAGTTGGAGACAAAGTGATTGTAAGTGAACCTCCGATTTCTGTCAATTTCTTGGACGCTCATCAGTAAGGTCGCCCTCGAAGAAGCAAAATTGTGTCTCCATCTCCACCTCCAAAGCCAAGTATGTTTCCACCACAAGTTGTTGTTCTCAATTGTTCTAGATGAAGCAGAACTTGAAAGATTATGGGCCTCTTCTATGTTATCATAAAATTACAACCGAGATCGCCAACAACCCTGTTCAACATAGCCACACCAAGCACTTCAACCTTTGTCATCATTACTTGCAGGGTCATGTTGGACTTGGAGATATTGATATAGCTCATGTTAGAACCAAGCAACAACTAGCCGACATCCTCATTAAGCCTTTGGATGAAGCAATATTTGGCCAACTCGGGAGTGAAATTAGCATCTTGGATCTGGATAACAGCATGTGATGTCTTGCACTCCTTCATTCCCTAAGCTCTTATGTTGTTTAGATGTAGGCATGAGTCTAGGGGAGAAATTCAACTCATGAATCTTCTATCCTCTATATGATGCGTAAATCGAGAAGAACTAGTGATGTATGATATGTCTCAAACGTATCTACTTTCAAACACTTTTGTTATGTTTTTGCTCTCTAACTTGCATATGAATAAATATAACCTAGACTAGCGCTATTGTAGCAAAATTCGCATGGTTTTTTTTGTTCAGAGAAGGTGCCCAAAAGAATATGAAAAAAGTACAGACTTTTTTGGAAGAAATAAGTCATAGAGCCAGAGGGGGTACTTACTTGTGGGGACCACATGGCCACCCCATGGCCGCTTGAGGTGGACAGATGGGGCCCATAGGCACTACCTCCGACTGATGTCGACTATGGGACTTTATTCTTGTAAACTCGGTTGGACTTCCAATGCAGAGTTTTGTAGGACAACAGCAAATTTTCTCAAGTGGAAGACCTAAGATTTATCAATCCATGGGAGGTGTAGGATGAATATGGTCTCTCTCAAACAATCCTGCAATCAAATACAAGAAACCTCTTGTTCCCGAAAACACCCAATACAATTGTAAATTGTAGAGGTGTAGTAGTTCGGCAAAAATATGATGATACAAGTGTAATATGAATGGTAGAAATATGTTTTTTATAATATGAATAGTTAAAAACAGCAAGGTAACAAGTAGCAGAGCGAACAAAACGATATATCAATGCTTAGAAATAAGGCCTAGTGTTCATACCTTCACTAGTGCAATCTCTCAACACTGCTAACATAATTGAATCGTATGACAATCCCTTTGAAAGATCGTGGATGTCGCCTAGAGGGGGGGGGTGAATAGGTGCTTTAAAATAATTATCGTTTATGCTTGAACAAATGCGGAATAAACCTAGCGGTTAATTTGTCAAGCACAAAACCTACAACAATTAGGCTCACCTATGTGCACCAACAACTTATGCTAAGCAAGATAAGCGACTATGTGATAGCAAGATATATGACAAAGAACAATATGGCTATCACAAAGTAAAGTGCATAAGTAAAGGGGCTCTGGTAAGAGATAACCGAGGCACGCGGAGATGACGATGTATCCCGAAGTTCACACTCTTGCGGATGCTAATCTCCGTTTGGAGCGGTGTGGAGGCACAATGCTCCCCAAGAGGCCACTAGGGCCACCGTAATCTCCTCACGCCCTCGCACAATGCAAGATGCCGTGATTCCACTAAGGGACCCTTGAGGGCGATCACCGAACCCGTACAAATGGCAACCCTTGGGGGCGGTCACCGAACCCGTACACTTTGGCAACCCTTGGGGGCGGTCACTGGAACCCGTCAAATTGCTCGGGGCGATCTCCACAACCTAATTGGAGACCCCGACGCTTGCCCGGAGCTTTACACCACAATGACTGAGCTCCAAGCACCACCAACCGTCTAGGGCGCCAAAGCACCCAAGAGGAACAAGCTCAAGGGCACCAAGCACCCAAGAGTAATAAGCTTCTCAACTTGAAACTTCCACGTATCACCGTGGAAAACTCAAACCGATGCACCAAATGCAATGGTAAGGGCACACGGAGTGCCCAAGTCCTTCTCTCCCAAATCCCACCGCAGCAACTAATGCTAGGGAGGAAAATGAGAGGAAGAACAAGAAGGAGAACACCAAGAACTCCAAGATCTAGATCCAAGGGGTTCCCCTCACATAGAGGAGAAAGTGATTGGTGGAAATGTGGATCTAGATCTCCTCTCTCTTTTCCCCCAAAAACTAGCAAGAATCCATGGAGGGATTGAGAGATAGCAAGCTCGGAGAAGGTCAACAATGGGGGAAGAACACGAGCTCAAAGGATAAGGTTCATTGGGGAAGAAGACCCCCTTTTTATAGGAGGGGGAAAATCCAACCGTTATGTGCTCAGCCCGCACACGAGCGGTACTACCCTCCACGAGCGGTACTACCGCTCGGGCGGAAGAAGCAGGGAAACGGAGCAACAAAACAAGAACCTTGGGGCGGTAGTACCGCTTATAAGCGGTACTACCGCTCACCCCAGCGGTACTACCACTGGAGGAGCAGAACACGGGTTCAAAAGAGGCAGGGGAGAGCAGAGTACGTCGGCAGTAATGCAGTAGCGGTACTACCGCCCGACCGGAGCGGTACTACCGCTTATAGGCGGTACTACCGCCCAATCGGGGCGGTACTACCGCTTATAGGCGGAACTGCCGTGCCTTACTGCCGTGCAACTACTGCTAAACCCGACACGAAAAGAGCAAGACCCAAAATCGAGGTGGTAGTAGAGTGGTACTGGAGCGGTACTACCGCTTGACGCTACAAGCGGTACTACCGCTGCCACCGCGGTACTACCGCAGGGAGAAAACAGAACTGCCATAACTTCTTCATATGAGCTCCGAATTGAGCAAACTCAAGCTTGTTGGATACAAGACAACGAGTAGCATCAAAACAGCGAGGAGGTATGCTTAGCAAACAAAGGAGTGACACCTCCAATAGAGAAGAACCGGCATACCCTCCAACATCGAAAACATCATAGAAGATGCATGTGAACTCCATTTTCGATGAACTCGAGCTTGTCATAAAAATGACCATAAGCTCCAAATCTCACAAGGAGAAGAACCAAACAAGAACCAAAAATATGATGCAAGGATGCAATGGTTTGAGCTCTCTACGAACGATACGATCAAGCAACTCATCAAGAGCCCCCCTTGATAGTACGGCAAGCGATCCTATAACCCGGTCTCCCACAACTACCATGAGACCGGTAAAATAGAAAACCTATCAAGGGCAAACCTTTGCCTTGCACATGGTCCACTTGAGCTAGATGATGATGATCTTGACTCCCTCAAGTTGGACCACCTTTCTTGATTGCGTTGGCTCGATGAAGACTAGTTGATTGCTCCCCCATACTCCACTGTGGGTGAGCCTCTCTTCCGCACATCTTCACAAGTCCATTGTCACCACAATGGACGACAAGCTTCAAGCATTTGATATCTTCGTGATGCTTCACTTGAACTTGCACACCACAACCTAACCCCACAAAGAACTCTCACGAAGATCATGGGTTAGTACACAAAGCATAATTGATAGTGCTTACCATACCATGGGATCGCTTGATCCCTCTTGGTACATATTCTATGCTTTGTGTGTTGATCAACTTGATTTACTCTTTGACTTAGTCTTGATCAACCTTGAATCTTTCCAACTCTCTTTATTTGGATGATGTCTTGAATGTAAACGTGAATGATCACACAATCTTCTTCTTCAAGACATGCTTGCAATAAGCTCAACACTCACATGACCATTCTTTGGATAATTCCTTAATAGCACCTTGGTCAACTCATAAACTCCTTGAAACCACACATGGACTTCAAGAAAAGCCTATGGACAGATCCTTCAAATATAACTCAAGACAACCATTAGTCCATAGAGATTGTCATCAATTACCAAAACCAAACATGGGGGCACCGCATGTTCTTTCACCCTTAACATGCGACAAAGAATCACTCCAAAGTTTCTATCGAAGAAAGTAGGACGAAAACATGTATCAACCTCTTTGCCTAGATTACCCCAAGTCACCACGGGAATCCGCAAGTTGGTTACCAAAACATATATCAAGTGACTCGATAGAATACCCCATTGGACGGGTATCCACACGCAAGACATACATCAAGTGTTCTCAAATCCTTAAAGACTCAATCCAATAATATAACTTCAAAGGGAAAAACATATATCAAGTTATCTCAAGTCCAAAATATTGAATCCGATAACAATGAACCCTCAAAGAGCAAGACTGAATTCATCACAACAAGGATAGAGAGGGAAGAACATCATATGATCCAACTATATTAACAAAGCTCATGGTACATCAAGATCATGCCAAATCAAGATCATGAGATAGAGATATCAAATACATAGCTATTGGTACATACACTCAGCCCCGAGGGTGAACTACACCCCCCTCGTCATGGAGACCGCCGATATGATGAAGATGGCCTCTGGTGATGGTTTTCCCCTCTGGCAGGGTGCCGGAGAAGGCCTCCAGATGAGATAGCTTCCGAACAGAGGCTTGCGGCAGTGGCGTAAAAGTTCTAGGTTTCTTTTTGGGGTTCTATGTATTTATAGGAATTTTCAGCATTGGAATCACGCCAATCAGAGTTATGAGGGGCCCACAAGCTCGGACGACACTCCCTACCCGTTAGGGTGTGTCGTGCGAGCTTGTGGCATCCATATGGGTCTTATGGTTCTTTCCCCAATCTTCGGGGGTCTCTTATGTTCCAAAAAATCACCGTAAATTTTCATCGCGCTTGGACTTTGTTTGGTCTGATTTTTCTGCAAAAACTTACAAATAGGCAAAAATAACAGGAACTGGCACTACGCATAAAGTTAATAGGTTAGTCCATAAAATCATATAAGTGTGCACCAGAAACATATAAAATTATTGTGAAGATGGCATGAATACTTCATAAATTATAGATATGCTAGAGAGGTATCACTGATGCCCTTTGCTTTATACTTATCTTCTACACGAAAACTCTCTATGTGATTTATCAGAATTTTCTGCAGCATAGAGAACCTCCGCCTCCTTTGTTCTTCTTTGAGGGGATTGTCTGGAGGCTGATCTGGCCTCCGGAGAGGGGGATTCTTTTTCGTCATCGTCCCCAATAACTATGAGAAATATTTGAGTCTTTATTGAATTCTTATATGCATGATTGGTATAGCTTTGTATTTCTCTCTGATCTATCTGTTTGTTTTTGCTAGATTGATTTATCTTGCAATGAGAGAGGTGCTTTGTGATGGGTTCAATCTTGTGG
Source organism: Triticum aestivum (assembly GCF_018294505.1). Classification (NCBI taxonomy): domain Eukaryota; kingdom Viridiplantae; phylum Streptophyta; class Magnoliopsida; order Poales; family Poaceae; genus Triticum; species Triticum aestivum. The sequence goes on from NC_057804.1 coordinate 92,036,199, forward strand.
TGCTCAATCCTAGTGACAGAAAGGGACATGACACGTATTTGTATTATTGCCATTAAGAATATGGGGTTTATTCATATTGCTTGGATTTACTTTATCTACATCATGTCATCTTGCTTAAGGCGTTATTTCGTTTTATGACTTACTATCCTAGATGCATGTTGGATAGCAGTCGATGGGCGGAGTAATAGTAGTAGATGCAGGCAGGAGTCAGTCTACTTGTCTTGGACGTGATGCCTATATATATGATCATTGCCTTGAATATCATCATAACTACGTGCTTTTGTATCAATTGCCCAACAGTAATTTTTTTACCCACTATATGTTTTTGTTTAAGAGAGAAGCCTCTAGTGAGAACTATGGCCCGGCCCGGGTCTATCTTTATCATCTATAAAATCCAACAATGCCTTGCTGGAATTTTATTACCATTAATTTATTTTGTGTTTTTATATCTATCTACCACTACAAGATTTGATCCTTGCAAATAACCGCCGAGGGGATTGACAACCCCCTTGTTTGCGTTTGGTGCAAGAATTTGCTTATTGTGTGTGCAGGTACTGTTAACGAGGTTTTGCATGGTTTTTCTGCTGGATTGATAACCTTGGTTCTTAACCGAGGGTAGTACTTATCTCTACCGTACTGCTTCATCCTCTCCTCTTTGAGGAAATCTCAACGCAGCTCACAAGTAGCAGGAATAATTTCTGGTGCTGTTGCCGGGGAGACTTCACCAAAATCTATCAAGTACCTTCACATAAACTATCATCTACTTGCTCTTATTTTCATTTGCCTTTGCCTCTCGATTTCATCTCTCCCACTTCTATTTTTTTTGCAAAAGCATAGAAATATTTTGTTTTGCTTGCTTTTATTGCCTTCTTGTCAACACTTAAAAACAGAAATATCCAACTATGATGAACCAATTGCTAGTGAGTTGAGTGCACTTGACTACCTCTATGAAGTTTTGCTTGAATATCATGAATCTAAAAATTGTGATGGAGTGTTAAAAGAAGAAATTTATGAAGTGATTCATGATAGCTCCTTGAATGAAAAGCATGATTGCAATTGTCACTATAAATTATATTAATGTCAATTGTGCTAATGATATGCAAAGCTACAAGCTTGGAGATGATAATTTTGTTATTGTCCAATATTTATTGCAATGATCATGATTGGGATAATGATGCTTCTTATGATCTTGAGAATTTATTTAATCCTCCTGATGGATATGATATTGATAATAATGTTTGCAATACTATTGAAAGTAGGTTTGGAAGAGTGTCAACTTTAAGAAATAAAAATCCCACATATTTGGAGAGTGTTCAACCTTATGAATTTTTTGATAGAAGTGGGTTCCAAGAGGTCATGGCTTTATTTGATGTTAATCCTGCTATCTTGGAAGATTATAAGACTTTTATGCATGTGGATCATGAAGAGAATATTTTATGTGATAGATATTTTTTTTAATTTGAATATGATCTTACATGTAATTATTATGAGAGAGGCAAATATGGTTTAGAAATCTTCATGTTACTAAATTACCTCTCTTCATGTTGATATTGCTATTGTTTCATTTTTCTTCCTTGCATATGCTAGTTTTTTCTTGCCTTGATAATTTGTTTGATTATAAAATGTATATGCATAATAAGTATGTTAGAATTAAATGTGTTTTTCACATGCTACATGATTCTCTCTTTGTGTTTCAATTATTATCTTTTATGTGAGCATCAATAGCATCTTAAGCCTATCTTAATGGTTGTAAGGAAAGAGCTTGTTGGGAGACAACCTAATAGTTATCTCTTCTGATTTTGAGTGTGCACACAATTATTCCACTATTATGGTTGTGTTTTTGAGGTTTAATTAGTTTTTGTGCCAAGTAAAGCCTTTGAGATGATTTGGTTGATAGTTGACTTGATTCTATGAAAAAACAGAAACTTTTCCGCCCACTCCAGAAAAATCTAAAAATCACTGGAATGTGCTTTTGATTTGAATGTTTTACACATGATTGATATACAAATTTCCCCATGTTTTCCTGATTTTTTAGAATTTTTAGAGTTATATAAGTATAGTCATTATTCAGATTACTATAGACTGTTCTATTTTAGATAGATTCTGTTTTCCTTGCATACTTTGCTTGTTTTGATGAATCTATGGATTGCATAGGGGGGTATAAGTCATGGAGAAGTTTGAATAAACTAGGTATTATGCAATAATAAAATATGGATGGGTTCATAATAGTACCTAAAGTTTGCGATTTGGTTGTTATACTAACGGATCTCGCGAGGTTTCTGTTGAGTTTTGTGTTCTGAAGTTTTCAAGTTTAAGTGAGATCGTGATGGATGAAGGAATAAGGAGTAGAAATACCCTAATCTTGGGGTTGCCCAAGGAACCCCAAGGTAATATTCAAGGAGACCCAAGCGTCTAATCTTGGGGATGCCCCGGAAGGCATCCCCTCTTTCGTCTAACAACCATCGGTAAATTACTTGGAGCTATGTTTTTATTTATCACATGATATGAGTTTTGCTTGGAGCGTCGTGTATTATATGAGTATTTGCTTTATTTGATTTTTAGTTTGCCACAATCATCTTTGTTGCACACACCTTTGGAGAGGTACACACATTTATTCGTGATTTGTTAGAATACTCTTTGTGCTTCACTTATATCTTTTGAGGTAGGCAGTTGCTCTAGTGCTTCACTTATATCTGTTAGAGCACGATGGTGGTTATATTTTGAAGAAGTAGTTGAACTCTCATGTTTTACTTATATCTTTTTGAGAGTTTGATAAATAGTAATGACAATATGCACGGGTTATGAAATTGGTCCTAATATGATAAAAAACTTTCTTGTAGATCACTGAATATGATAAGTTTGATTCCTTGCAATAGTTTTGTGATGTTAAGATGGTATGTGGGAGGTACTAGTTAATGATTGTGGTTTAGTAAGAATATTGGCGTTAAGGTTTGTGATTCCCGAAGCATGCACATATGGTCTCTAATTATCCTAAGAAGTTGTAGCATGATTTAGTATTGATTGTCTTCCTTATGAGTGGCAATCGAGGACGAGCAATGGTCTTTCCTACCAATCTATCACCATAGGGGCATGCGTAGTAGTAATTTACTTTGAGGGCTAATAAACTTTCGTAATAAGTATGTTAGTTCTTTATGACTAATGCAAGTCCATGGATTATACGCACTCTCACATTTCCGCATTTTTCTAGCCTCTTCGATACCGTACATTGCCCTTTCTCACCTCGAGAATCGGTGCAAACTTCACTAGTGCATCCAAACCCCGTGATATGATATGCTCTATCACACATAAGCCTGCTTATATCTTCCTCAAAACAGCCACCATACCAACCTATTATGGCATTTCCATAGCCATTCTGAGATATATTGCCATGCAACTTCCATCATTCTGTTTTTCATATGACACACATTATCATTGTCATATTGCTCTGCATGATCATATAGCTGACATAATATTTGTAGCTCAGCCACTGCTACCTCTTGAGCACTGCGTTGGTTTTCCCTTGAAGAGGAAAGGGTGATGCAGCAAAGTAGCGTAAGTATTTCCCTCGGTTTTTGAGAACCAAGGTTTCAATTCAGTAGGAGGCTCCACGCAAGTCCCTCATACCTACACAAACAAACAAGAACCTGGCAACCAATGCGATAAAGGGGTTGTCAATCCCTTCATGTCCACTTGCGAAAGTGAGATCTGATAGAGATAATAAGATAAGATAAATATTTTTGGTATTTTTATGATATAGATTGAAAAGTAAACATTGCAAAATAAAGTAGATTGGAAACTTATATGATGGAAAATAGACCCAGGGGCCATAGGTTTCACTAGTGGCTTCTCTCAATATAGCACAAGTATTACGGTGCGTGAACAAATTACTATCGAGCAATTGATAGAAAAGTGCATAGTTATGAGAATATCTAGGCATGATCATGTATATAGGCATCACGTCCGCGACAAGTAGACCGACTCCTGCCTGCATCTACTACTATTACTCCACACATCGACTGCTATCCAGCATGCATCTAGAGTATTAAGTTCATAAGAACAAAGTAACACATTAGGCAAGATGACATGATGTAGAGGGATAAACTCAAGCAATATGATATGAACCCCATCTTTTTATCCTCGATGGCAACAATACAATACGTGCCTTGCTGCCCCTGCTGTCACTGGGAAAGGACACCGCAAGATGGAACCCAAAGCTAAGCACTTCTCCCATTGCAAGAAAGATCAATCTAGTAGGCCAAACCAAACTGATAATTCGAAGAGACTTGCAAAGATAACCAATCATACATAAAAGAATTCAGAGGAGATTAAAATATTTCTCATAGATAAACTTGATCATAAACCCACAATTCTTCGGATCTCGACAAACACACCGCAAAAAGAGTTACATCGAATAGATCTCCAAGAAGATCGAGGAGAACATAGTATTGAGATTCAAAGAGAGAGAAGAAGCCATCTAGCTAATAACTATGGACCCGAAGGTCTGTGGTAAACTACTCACAACTCATCGGAGAGGCTATGGTGTTGATGTAGAAGCCCTCTGTGATCGATTGCCCTTCCGGCGGAGCGCCGGAAAAGGCCCCAAGATGGGATCTCACGGGTACAGAAGATTGCGGTGGTGGAAATAGGGTTTCGTCGTGATCCTGGATGTTTTTGGGGTACGTAGATATATATAGGCGAAGGAGGTCGGTCAGGGGAGCCACGAGGGGCCCACGAGGGTGGGGGGCGCGCCCTGCACCCTCGTGGCCGCCTCGGCTGCTTCTTGACGTCCACTCCAAGTCTCCTGGATTGCGTTTGTTCCAAAAAGATCGCTCCCGAAGGTTTCATTCCGTTTGGGCTCCGTTTGATATTCCTTTTCTTCGAAACACTCAAATAGGCAAAAAAAAAACAATTTGGGTCGGGCCTCCGGTTAGTAGGTTAGTCCCCAAAATGATATAAAAGTGTATAGTAAAGCCCATAAACATCCAAAACGGGCCATATAATAGCATGGAACAATCAAAAATTATAGATACGTTGGAGACGTATCAAGCATCCCCAAGCTTAATTCCTGCTCGTCCCCAAGTAGGTAAATGATAAAAACAGAATTTTTGATGTGGAATGCCACCTAGCATATTTCTCAATGTAATTTTCTTTATTGTGGCATGAATGTTCAGTTTGAAATGATTCAAGATAAAAGTTCATATTGACATAAAATAGTAATACTTCAAGCATACTAACAAGTAATCATGTCTTCTCAAAATAACATGGCTAAAGAAAGTTTATCCCTACAAAATCATATAGTTAGGCTATGTTTCATTTTTGTCACACCAAGTACTCCCATCATGCACAACCCCGGTTTCAGCCAAGCAATTGGTTCATACTTTTTAGCGCGCTTCAGCTTTTTTCAACTCTCACGCAATACATGAGCGTGAGCCATGGATATAGCACTATGGGTGGAATAGAATATGATGATGGAGGTTGTGTGGAGAAGAAAAATAAAAGAGAAAGTCTCACATTGACGAGGCTAATCAACGGGTTATGGAGATGCCCATCAATTGATGTCAACATGAGGAGTAGGGATTGCCATGCAACGGATGCACTAGAGCTATAAATGTATGAAAGCTCAACAAAAGAAACTAAGTGGGTGTGCATCCAACTTGCTTGCTCACAAAGACCTAGGGTATTTTGAGGAAGCCCATCGTTGGAATATACAATCCAAGTTCTATAATGAAAAATTCCCACTTAGTATATGAAAGTGATAAAATAAGAGACTCCCTATCATAAAGATCATGGTGCTACTTTGAAGCACAAGTGTGGAAAAGGATAGTAACATTGTCCCCCTTTTTTGGGCCTTTGTCTTTTTATTTGGCCTTTTTTGGCCTTTTTAAGGGACAATGCTCTAATAATAAGGACGATCACACTTCAATTTATTTGCAACTCATGGATTACAACTCGATACTAGAACAAGATATGACTCTCTATGAATGCCTCCGGAGGTGTACCGGGATATGCAATGAGTAAAGAGTGACATGTATGAAAAATTATAAATGGTGGCTTTGCCACAGATACGATGTCAACTACATGATCATGCAAAATCAATATGAAAATGATGGAGCGTGTCATAATAAACAGAATGGTGGAAAGTTGCATGGCAATATATCTCGGAATGGTTATGGAAATGCCATAATAGGTAGGTATAGTGGCTGTTTTGAGGAATATATAAGGAGGTTTATGTTGGAAATATGCCCTAGAGGCAATAATAAATTAGTTATTATTATTATATTTCCTTGTTCATGATAATCGTTTATTATCCATGCTATAATTGTATTGATAGGAAACTCAGATACATGTGTGGGTACATAGACAACACCATGTCCCTAGTAAGCCTCTAGTTGACTAGCTCGTTGATCAATAGATGGTTATGGTTTCCTGACCATGGACATTGGATGTCATTGATAACGGGATCACATCATTAGGAGAATGATGTGATGGACAAGACCCAATCCTAAGCCTAGCACAAGGATCGTGTAGTTCGTATGCTAAAGCTTTTCTAATGTCAAGTATCATTTCCTTAGACCATGAGATTGTGCAACTCCCGGATACCGTAGGAATGCTTTGGGTGTACCAAATGTCACAATGTAACTGGGTGACTATAAAGGTGCACTATGGGTATCTCCGAAAGTGTCTGTTGGGTTGGCACGAATCGAGACTGGGATTTGTCACTCCGTGTGACGGAGAGGTATCTCTGGGCCCACTCGGTAGGACATCATCATAATGTGCACAATGTGACCAAGGGGTTGATCACGGGATGATGTGTTATGGAACGAGTAAAGAGACTTGTCGGTAATGAGATTGAACAAGGTATCGGCATACCGACGATTGAATCTCGGGCAAGTACTATACCGCTAGACAAAGGGAATTGAATACGGGATTGATTGAATCCTCGACATCGTGGTTCATCCGATGAGATCATCGTGGAACATGTGGGAACCAACATGGGTATCCAGATCCCGCTATTGGTTATTGACCGGAGAACGTCTCGTTCATGTCTGCATGGTTCCCGAACCCGTAGGGTCTACACACTTAAGGTTCGATGATGCTAGGGTTATAGGGAACAGATATACGTGGTTACTGAATGTTGTTCGGAGTCCCGGATGAGAACCCGGACGTCACGAGGAGTTCCGGAATGATCCGGAGGTAAATATTTATATATGGGAAGTCCTGTTTTGGTCACCGGAAAAGTTTCGGGTGCTATCGATAATGTACCGGGACCACCTGGAGGGTCCCGGGGGTCCACCAAGTGGGGCCACCGGCCCCAGAGGGCAGCATGGGCCAAGTGTGGGATGGGAACCAGCCCCAGGTGGGCTGGTGCGCCCCCCCACCAGGGCCCAAGGCGCCTAGGGTTTGGGGAGGGGGCGCCTCCACCTTACTTGGGGGGCAAGTTTCCCCCTCTCCTCCCCTTGGCCGCCACCCTAGATGGGTTTTGGGGCTGCCGCACCCCTTGGGGTGGGAACCCTAGAGGGGGCGCAGCCCCATCCCTCTCCCCTATATATAGTTGAGGTATTTGGGGCTGCCAACACATGAGTTTTGACCTCTCCCTAGCGCAGCCCTACCTCTCTCCCTCCTCGTCTCTTGCGGTGCTTGGCGAAGCCCTGCTGGAGTGCCACGCTCCTCCACCACCACCACGCCATTGTGCTGCTGCTGGACGGAATCTTCCCCAACCTCTCCCTCTCTCCTTGCTGGATCAAGGCGTGGGAGACGTCACCGGGCTGCACGTGTGTTGAACGCGGAGGTGCCGTTCGTTCGGCACTAGGATCTCCGGTGATTTGGATCATGACGAGTACGACTCCCTCAACCCCGTTCTCTTGAACGCTTCCGCTTAGCGATCTACAAGGGTATGTAGATGCACTCCCCTCTCTCTCGTTGCTAGTCTCTCCATAGATAGATCTTGGTGACTCGTAGGAAAATCTTTGAATTTCTGCTACGTTCCCCACAGTGGTATCAAAGGTAGGTCTATTGCGTAGATTCTATGCATGAGTAGAACACAAGTTGTTGTGGGCGTTGATTTTGTTCAATATGCTTACAGTTACTAGTCCAATCTTGTTTCGACGGTATTGTGGGACGAAGCGACCCGGACCGACCTTACACGTACACTTACGTGAGACAGGTTCCACCGACTGACATGCACTTGTTGCATAAGGTGGCTAGCGGGTGCCACTCTCTCCCACTTTAGTCGGACCGGATTCGATGAAAAGGGTCCTTATGAAGGGTAAATAACAATTGACATATCACGTTGTGGTTTTGCGTAGGTAAGAAATGTTCTTGCTAGAGACTCATAGAAGCCACGTAAAAACATGCAAACAACAATTAGAGGACGTCTAACTTGTTTTTGCAGGGTATGCTATGTGATGTGATATGGCCAAAAAGAATGTGATGAATGATATGTGATGTATGAGATTGATCATGTTCTTGTAATAGGAATCATGACTTGCATGTCGATGAGTATGACAACCGCAGGAGCCATAGGAGTTGTCTTTATTTATTGGATGACCTGCATGTCACTGAACAACACCATGTAATTACTTTACTTTATTGCTAAACCGTTAGCCATAGTAGTAGAAGTAATAGTTGGCGAGACAACTTCATGGAGACACGATGATGGAGATCATGATGATGGAGATCATGGTGTCATGCCGGTGACGATGATGATCATGGAGCCCCGAAGATGGAGATCAAAAGGAGCAAAATGATATTGGCCATATCATGTCACTATTTGATTGCATGTGATGTTTATCATGTTTATGCATCTTATTTGCTTAGAACGACGGTAGTAAATAAGATGATCCCTCATTAAAATTTCAAGAAAGTGTTCCCCCTAACTATGCACCGTTGTGAAAGTTCGTTGTTTCGAAGCACCACGTGATGATCGAGTGTGATAGATTCTAACGTTCACATACAACGGGTGTAAGCGAGATTTACACACGCGAAACACTTAGGTTGACTTGACGAGCCTAGCATGTACAGACATGGCCTCGAAACACAAGAGACCAAAAGGTTGAGCATGAGTCGTATGGTAGATACGATCAACATGAAGATGTTCACCGATGATGACTAGTCTGTCTCACGTGATAATCGGACACGGCCTAGTTGACTCGGATCATGTATCACTTAGATGACTAGAGGGATATCTGTCTGAGTGGGAGTTCATAAGATGAACTTAATTATCCTGAACATAGTCAAAAGGTTTTTGCAAATTATGTCGTAGCTCACGCTTTAGTTCTACTGTTTTAGATATGTTCCTAGAGAAAATTTAGTTGAAAGTTGATAGTAGCAATTATGCAGACTGGGTCCGTAAACTGAGGATTGTCCTCGTTGCTTCGTAGAAGGCTTATGTCCTTAATGCACCGCTCGGTGTGCTGAACCTCGAACGTCGTCTGTGGATGTTGCGAACATTTGACATACACGTTTTGATAACTACGTGATAGTTCAGTTAAACGGTTTAGAGTTGAGGCACCAAAGACGTTTTCAAAACGCCGGGAAGAAGTTTCGAGGGCTGAAATTGGGATTTCAGGCTCGTGCCCACGTCAGAGTTATAAGACCTCCGACGAGCTTCTTGGCCTACAAACTAAGGGAGAAAAGCTCAATCGTTGAGCTTGTACTCAGATTGTGTGGGTACAACAATCACTTAAATCGAGTGGGAGTTAATCTTCTAGATGAGATAGTGATGTTTCTCCAAAGTCATTGCCACCAAGCTACTAGAGCTTCGTGATGAACTATAACATATCAGGGATAGATATGATGATCCTTGAAGTATTTGCGATGTTTGACACCGCGAAAGTAGAAGTCAAGTAGGAGCATCAATTGTTGATGGTTAGTAAAACCACTAGTTTCAAGAAGGGCAAGGGCAAGAAGGGATACTTCATGAAACGACAAAACAGTTGCTGCTCTAGTGAAAACCCAAGGTTGAACCCAAACCCGAGACTAAGTGCTTCTGTAATTAGAGGAACGGACACTAAAGCAGAACCACCCTAGATACTTGGTAGATAAGAAGGCAGGCAAGGTCAACAGAAGTATATTGGAGATACACTATGTTAATGTGTACTTTACTAGTACTCCTAGTAGCACCAGGGTATTAGATACCGGTTCGGTTGCTAAGTGTTAGTAACTCGAAATAAAAGCTATGGAATAAACGGAGACTAGCTAAAGGTGAGCTGACGATATGTGTTGGAAGTGTTTCCAAGGTTGATATGATCAAGCATCGCATGCTCCCTCTACCATCGAGATTGGTGTTAAACCTAAATAATTGTTATTTGGTGTTTGTGTTGAGCATAGACATGATTGGATTATGTCTATCGCAATACGGTTATTCATTTAAGGAGAATAATGGTTACTCTGTTTATTTGAATAATACCTTCAATGGTCTGGCACCTAAAATGAATGGTTTATTGAATCTCGATCGTAGTGATACACATGTTCATGCCAAAAGATATAAGATAGTAATGGTAGTACCACCTGCTTGTGGCACTGCCATTTGAGTCATGTTGGTATAAAACGCATGAAGAAGCTCCATGTTGATGGATCTTTGGACTCACTCATTTTTGAGAAGTTTGAGACATGTGAACCATGTCTATTGGTATATATGCATCAAGAAACTCCATGCAGATGGATCGTTTGGACTCACTTGATTCTAAATCACTTGAGACATGCAAATCATACCACATGGGCAAGATGACTGAAAGCATCGTTTTCAGTAAAATGGAACAAGAAAGCAACTTGTTGGAAGTAATACATTTTGATGTGTGCAGTCCAATGAGTGCTGAGGCACGCAGTGGATATCGTTATGTTCTTACTTCACGGATGATTTGAGTAGATACTGAGTATATTTACTTGATGAAACACAAGTCTGAATTATTGAATGGTTCAAGTAATTTCAGAGTGAAGTTGAAGATCATCGTGACAAGAGGATAAAATGTCTATGATATGATCATAGAGATGAGTATCTGAGTTACGAGCTTTGGCACGCAATTAAGACATTGTGGAAATTGTTTCACAATTAATACCGCCTAGAATACCATAGTGTGATGGTGTGTCCGAACATCATAGTTGCACCCTATTGGATATGGTGCGTACCATGATGTCTCTTATCGAATTACCACTATCGTTCATGGGTTAGGCACTAGAGACAACCACATTCACTTTAAATAGGGCACCACGTAATTCCGTTGAGACAACTCCGTATGAACTATGGTTTAGAGAAACCTAAGCTGTCGTTTCTTGAAAGTTTGGGGTTGCGATGCTTATGTGAAAAAGTTTCATCGTGATAAGCTCGAACCCAAAACGGATAAATGCATCTTCATAGGATACCCAAAATGGTTGGGCATACCTCCTATCTCAGATCCGGAAGCGAAAGTAATTGTTTCTAGAAACGGGTCCTTTCTCGAGGAAAAGTTTCTCTCAAAAGAATTGAGTGGAGGGATGGTGGAGACTTGATGAAGTTATTGAACCGTCACTTCAACTAGTGTGTAGCAGGGCACAGGAAGTTGTTCCTGTGGCACCTACACCAATTGAAGTAGAAGCTTATCATAGTGATCATGAAACTTCGGATCAAGTCACTACCAAACCTCGTAGGTCGACAAGGATGCGTACTGCTTCAGAGTGGTACGTAATCCTGTCTTGGAGGTCATGTTGCTACACAACAATGAACCTACGAGCTATGGAGAAGTGATGGTGGGCCCGGATTCCGATGAATGGCTCGAGGCCATAAAATCCGAGAGAGGATCCATGTGTGAAAACAAAGTGTAGACTTTGGCAGAACTACTTGATGGTCGTAAGGCTATTGGGTGCAGATGGATTTTAAAAGGAAGACGAACAATGATGGTAAGTATTACCATTAAGAAAGCTCGACTTGTCGTTAAGATGTTTTCCGACAAGTTCAAGGAGTTGACTACGGTGAGGCTTTCTCACTCGTAGCGATGCTAAGAGTCTATTGGAATTGGATTAGCAGTTACTGCATTACTTATGAAATCTTGCAGATAGAATGTCAAAACAGTGTTTCCTCGACAGTTTTCTTGAGGAAAGGTTGTATGTGATACAACCAGAAGGTTTTGTCAATCCTGAAAGATGCTAACAAGCATGCAAAGCTCGAGCAATCCTTCTAAGGACTAGAGTAAGCATCTCGGAGTTGGAATATACGCTTTGATGAGATGATCAAAGATTTTGGGTTTATACAAAGTTTATGAGAAACTTGTATTTCCAAAGAAGTGAGTGGGAGCACTATAGAATTTCTGATGAGTATATGTTGTTGACATATTGTTGATCAAAAATGATGTAGAATTTCTAGAAAGCATATAGGGTCGTTTGAAAGGTGTTTTTCAGTAGAAAACCTGGATTAAGCTGCTTGAACATTGAGCATCAAGATCTATGAGGATAGATAAAAAAACCCGCTGAATGGTACTTTCAAGTGAGCACATACCTTAACATGATCTTGAAGGTGTTCAAGATGGATCAGTCAAAGAAGGAGTTCTTGCCTGAGTTGTAAGGTATGAAGTTAAGAGTTAAAGCTCGACCACGGCAGAAGAGAGAGAAAGGACGAAGGTCGTCCCCTATGCTTCAGACGTAGGCTCTATAGTATGCTATGCTGTCTACCGCACCGGAAGTGTGCCTTGCCATGAGTTAGTCAAGGGGTACAAGAATGATCCAGGAATCGATCATTGGACAGCAGTCAAAATTGTCCTTGGAGTAAATAAGGACATGTTTCTCGATTATGGAGGTGATAAAGAGTTCGGCATAAAGGGTTACGTCGATGCAAGCTTTGACACCTATCCGAGTGACTCTGAGTAGCAAACCGGATACGTATAGTGGAGCAACCATTTGGAATAGCTTCAAGTGGAGCGTGGAAGCATCATTTACAATATGACCTAGAGATTTGCAAAGTACATACGGATATGAATGTTGCAGACCCGTTGACTAAAACCTCTCTCACAGGCAAAACATGATCAAACCCCAGAACTCATCGAGTCTTAATCACATGATGATGTGAACTAGTTTAGTGACACTAGTAAACTCTTTGCATGTTGGTCACATGGCGATGTGACCTGTGAGTGTTAATCACATGGCAATGTGAACTAGATTATTGACTCTAGTGCAAGTGGGAGACTGTTGGAAATATGCCCTAGAGGCAATAATAAATCAGGTATTATTATTATATTTCCTTGTTCATGATAATCGTTTATTATCCATGCTATAATTGTATTGATAGGAAACTCAGATACATGTGTGGGTACATAGACACCACCATGTCCCTAGTAAGCCTCTAGTTGACTAGCTCGTTGATCAATAGATGGTTACGGTTTCCTAACCATGGACATTGGATGTCGTTGATAACATGATCACATCATTAGGAGAATGATGTGATGGACAAGACCCAATCCTAAGCCTAGCACAACGATCGTGTAGTTCGTATGCTAAAGCTTTTCTAATGTCAAGTATCATTTCCATAGACCATGAGATTCTGCAACTCCCGGATACTGTAGGAATTCTTTGGGTGTACCAAACGTCACAACGTAACTGGGTGACTATAAAGGTGCACTACGGGTATCTCCGAAAGTGTCTGTTGGGTTGGCACGAATCGAGACTGGGATTTGTCACTCCGTGTGACGGAGAGGTATCTTTGGGCCCACTCGGTAGGACATCATCATAATGTGCACAATGTGACCAAGGGGTTGATCACAGGATGATGTGTTACAGAACGAGTAAAGAGACTTGCCGGTAACGAGATTGAACAAGGTATCGGCATACCGACGAGCGAATCTCGGGCAAGTACTATACCGCTAGACAAAGGGAATTGAATACGGGATTGATTGAATCCTCGACATCATGGTTCATCCGATGAGATCATCATGGAACATGTGGGAACCAACATGGGTATCCAGATCCCGCTGTTGGTTATTGACCGGAGAACGTCTCGGTCATGTCTGCATGGTTCCCGAACCCGTAGGGTCTACACACTTAAGGTTCGATGACGCTAGGGTTATAGGGAATAGATATACGTGGTTACCGAATGTTGTTCGGAGTCCCGGATGAGATCCCGGACGTCACGAGGAGTTCCGGAATGATCCGGAGGTAAAGATTTATATATGGGAAGTCCTGTTTTGGTCACCGGAAAAGTTTCGGGTGCTATCGGTAACGTACCGGGACCACCGGGAGGGTCCCGGGGGTCCACCAAGTGGGGCCACCGGCCCCAGAGGGCAGCATGGGCCAAGTGTGGGATGGAAACCAGCCCCAGGTGGGCTGGTGCGCCCCCCCACCAGGGCCCAAGGCGCCTAGGGTTTGGGGAGGGGGCGCCTCCACCTTACTTGGGGGGCAAGTTTCCCCCTCTCCTCCCCTTGGCCGCCACCCTAGATGGGTTTTGGGGCTGCCGCACCCCTTGGGGTGGGAACCCTAGAGGGGACGCAGCCCCCTCCATCTCCCCTATATATAGTTGAGGTCTTTGGGGCTGCCAACACATGAGTTTTGACCTCTCCCTGGCGCATCCCTACCTCTCTCCCTCCTCGTCTCTTGCGGTGCTTGGCGAAGCCCTGCTGGAGTGCCACGCTCCTCCACCACCACCACTCCGTTGTTCTGCTGCTGGACGGAGTCTTCCCCAACGTCTCCCTCTCTCCTTGCTGGATCAAGGCGTGGGAGACGTCACTGGGCTACACGTGTGTTGAACACGGAGGTGCCGTACGTTCGGCACTAGGATCTCCGGTGATTTGGATCACGACGAGTATGACTCCCTCAACCCCGTTCTCTTGAACCCTTCCGCTTAGCGATCTACAAGGGTATGTAGATGCACTCCCCCCTCTCTCGTTGCTAGTCCCTCCATAGATAGATCTTGGTGACTCGTAGGAATTTTTTTGAGTTTCTTCTACGTTCCCCATAGTTTATGTGTGATAGAGCGTATCGTATCACAGGGTTTGGATGCACCAACGAAGTTTGCACCAACTCTCAAGGTGAGAAATGGCAGTGCACGGTACCGTAGAGGCTAGCAATGATGGAAGGGTAAGAGTGCGTATAATCCATGGACTCACATTAGTTATAAAGAACTCATATACTTATTGTAAAAGTTTTATTAGCCCCCGAAGCAAAGTACTACTATGCATGCTCCTAGGGGAAGGGTTGGTAGGAGTTAACCATCGCGCGATCCCGACCTCCACACATAAGGAAGGCAATCAAAGGAGCACCCCATGCAACAAATTTTTTACACAACTTTTACCATACATGCATGCTACGGGAGTTGCCAACTTTAACACAAGTATTTTTGAATTGCATAATTACCCAACTAGCATGACTCTAGCATTACCACCTTTATATCTCAAAACAATTATCAAGCATCAAGTTGATCATAGTATTCAATTCACTTTCTATGATAGTTTTTATTATACCCAACTTGGATGCCCATCATTCCAGGACCAATTTTATAACCATAGCAAATACCATGCTATTCTAAAAGACTCTCAAAATAATATAAGTGATGCAAGAGAGATCAATAATTTCTACAAAATAAAACCACCGCCGTGCTCTAAAAGATATAAGTGAAGCACTAGAGCAAAACTGTCTAGCTCAAAAGATATAAGTGAAGCACATAGAGTATTCTAATAAATTCCGAATCATGTGTGCCTCTCCAAAAGGTGTGTACAGGAAGGATGATTCTGGTAAACTAAAAAGCAAATACTCATATCATACAAGACGCTCCAAGCAAAACAGATATCATGTGGTGAATAAAAATATAGCTCCAAGTAAAGTTACCGATAGAAGAAGACGAAAGAGGGGATGCCTTCCGGGGCATCCCCAAGCTTAGGCTTTTGGTTGTCCTTGAATTATCTTGGGGTGCCATGGGCATCCCCAATCTTAGGCTCTTGCCACTCCTTATTCCATAGTCCATCAAATCTTTACCCAAAACTTGAAAACTTCACAACACAAAACTCAACAGGAAATCTCATGAGCTCCGTTAGTGCAAGAAAGAAAAACCACCACTTAAGGTACTGTAATGAACTCATTCTTTATTTATATTGGTGTTAAACCTAATGTTTTCCAACTTCTCTATGGTTCATACCCCCCGATACTAGCCATAGATTCATCAAAATAAGCAAACAACACAAGAAAAACAGAATATGTCAAAAACAGAACAGTCTGAGGCAATCTGTAACTTTTGAATACTTATGGAACTCTAAAAACCCTACCAAAATAGTAAGTACTAGTCCATTTTCCTATTGACGTACTTCAAAATGAATCAACTCAAAAGCACGTTTCTATGATTTATTAAAATTATTCTCGTGCGCAGAAGTTTCTGTTTTTCAGCAAGATCAAATTAACTATCACCCAAGATGATCCTATAGGTTCTAGTTGGCACAAGCACTAATTAAAACATAAAACCACATCTAAATAGAGGCTAGATGAATTATTTAGTACTGAACAGGAACAAAAAGCAAGGACCAAAAATAACATTGGGTTGCCTCCCAACAAGCGCTATCGTTTAACGCCCCTAGCTAGGCATAAAAGCGAGAATAGATCTAAGTATTGTCATCTTTGGTATTCAATTCATAAGTGGCCCTCATAATAGATTCATAAGGTAATTTGATTTTATTTCTAGGAAAGTGTTCCATGCCTTTTCTTAATGGAAATTGGAATCTAATATTTCCTTCCTTCATCTATACCTACTAATAAACCAAGTATTGCTTCTGGTCGTCCGTCTAAAAAATTACCCTCAAAGTTGTTTTATATTACCCGCTATGCCATCCATAAGTGAAACAACGCGGTTCGTATTTTTAAGTCACCGTCGTAGTAAGTGTTTTATACCTAAGATACCCAGTCTAAATCAAATGCGCACCGGTGGCGTATTGGCAGAAGCCTGGTACTTCCACTGGGAAGAGCAGGGATCGAACCCTGCTTCTATCGATATTCTCACTTCTTTTTCTCACCCACCTCATCCCCCCCTGTATGTTTTCATGGGCCGACCCGCGGGGCGTGGCGTCGCTGTTTTTTTCATTTCATTTTTTTATCTTTTCTGTTTTTTACTTCTTCTTTAAATTAATTCGAGATTGACAAATTTTAAAAATGTCTAGGAAATTTAAAAATGTTCAAAAAATCATAAATGTTTCGTTATTTCAAAAAACGTTGGTAATTTTACAAAAATGTTGGCAAATTATAAAACAAATCACAATTTGGAAAAACAATTGTCAGGAAATAAACCATGTTCTTGATTTTGAAAAAATGATAATGTATACAAAACATATTTGCGAATCTAAAAAAATATCCATGAAATTTTATAAAATTATCAAAAAATATTCACCTTTTCTGCGAATTTCAATTTTTTGCCCTAATTTAAAAAAAATCATTAATTCAGAAAATGTTCAGGAACTAAAAAAGTATTCATGCGTTCAATAAATGTTCATCTAAAAAAATGTTTACGAATTTTTAAAAATGTTTTTTTAAATGTATGTCAATTGAAAAAACTTTTCACCATTTCAATAGTCTTTTATGTCTAGGTTTTGATTAGTTTTTGGAAAGTCTTTATATGTCTAGGCGTTGGGAGTAGTTCGTGGTAGATGAGATTTATTTTTAAAGTTTTAAACATTTTCTTGCGCTACACAATGACAAGTGTGTCATGCGGTGGCAAGCTCGTTGCATTGGGATTTACCATGTCGATTGCATTGTGATCACATGGACATCACATCCATCATCAGCGAGAGTCGGAAGAAAGATAAGTGGCAAAATGATGAGCCACTATGTTAAAATAGAAGATACTGATATGTCGGGGTATTGAGTCATACTTATTCGACCAACGTGTAATTTTGTATCTACCGTTGCAACGCACGGGCATGTTTGCTAGTATCAATAATTCCACCAATCGTTCTAAGGAAAGGTCTACCAAGAATAATAGGACATGAAAGATTGCAATCTATATCAAGAACGATAAAATATACGGGAACATAATTCCTATTTGCAACAATAAGGAAATCATTAATCCTTCCCATAGGTTTCTTAATGGTGGAATCCGCAAGGTGCAAGTTTAAAGAGCAATCATCAAATTCACGGAAACCTAGCACATCACATAAAGTTTTTGGAATCGTGGAAACACTAGAACCCAAATCAGACAAAGCATAGCATTAATGATCTTTAATTTTAATTTTAATAGTAGGTTCCCACTCATCATTAAGTTTTCTAGGGATAGAAACTTCTAATTCAAGTTTTTCTTCATAAGATTGCATCAAAGCATCAACGATATGTTTAGTAAAAGCTTTATTTTGGCTATAACCATTAGGAGAATTCAACACGGATTGCAACAAGGAAATACAATCTATTAAAGAACAATTATCATAATTAAATTCCTTGAAATCCAAAATAGTGGGTCCATTGCTATGTAAAGTTTTGACCTCTCCAATCCCACTTTTACCAATTTTAGCATCAAGATCTAAAAACTCCGAATCATTGGGACACCTTTGAACTAAAGTTGACTCATCTCGAGTCCCATTATTATCAAGATTCATATTGCAAAACAAAGATTTAAGAGGAGACACATCAATCACTTTTAGATCTTCATCATTATTTCTTTCTAACCCTTCTAGTTTGGCAGCCATCTTATTAACTAAGGTGGCTCGCTTATCGGAAATTTGGGCAATTGATTTTTCAAGACGAGCAAACTGAGAATTCAAACCATAAAATTCCTTAGACATATCATCAAGATCTTTATTCATGTATTCCATAAAGCTTTTTTTGTTCTTTAAGCTCGTTTCTAAAGAAATTATTATGCTCAAATTGTAAAGCCATAAAGCTTCTAACGTTGATTTCGATCTCTTCCAGCCTTCGAAGGTGAAGATAGGCGTTTTTAGGCAAGGCCATTAGGGCAAACAAGCACATAAGAGGCAAGCGAAAAAGAGGCGAATGGAAAAGAGAGGGCAAATAAAACGGCAAGGGTGAAGTGGGGGAGAGGAAAACGAGAGGCAAATGGCAAATAATGTAATGCGAGGGAGATGAGTTTGTGATGGGTACTTGGTATTTCTTGACTTGAGCGAAGACCTCCCCGGCAACGGTGCCAGAAATCCTTCTTGCTACCTCTTGAACACTGCGTTGGTTTTCCCTTGAAGAGGAAAGGGTGATGCAGCAAAGTAGCGTAAGTATTTCCCTCAGTTTTTGAGAACCAAGGTATCAATCCAGTAGGAGGCTCCACACAAGTCCCTCATACCTACACAAACAAACAAGAACCTCGCAACCAACACGATAAAGGGGTTGTCAATCCCTTCATGGCCACTTGCGAAAGTGAGATCCGATAGAGATAATAAGATAAGATAAATATTTTTGGTATTTTTATGACATAGATTGAAAAATAAATTAGAATGGAAACTTATATGATGGAAAATAGACCAGGGGCCATAGGTTTCACTAGTGGCTTCTCTCAAGATAGCATAAGAATTACGGTGGGTGAACAAATTACTGTCGAGCAATTGATAGAAAAGTGCATAGTTATGAGAATATCTAGGGATGATCATGTATATAGGCATCACGTCCGCAACAAGTAGACCGACTCCTGCATGCATCTACTACTATTACTCCACACATCGACCGCTATCCAGCATGCATCTAGAGTATTAACTTTATAAGGACAGAGTAACGCAATAGGCAAGATGACATGATGTAGAGGGATAAACTCAAGCAATATGATATAAACCCCGTATTTTTATCCTCGATGGCAACAAGACAATACGTGCCTTGCTGCCCCTGCTGTCACTGGGAAAGGACACCGCAAGATTGAACCCAAAGCTAAGCACTTCTCCCATTGCAAGAAAGATCAATCTAGTAGGCCAAACACTGATAATTCGAAGAGACTTGGAAAGATAACCAATCATACATAAAAGAATTCAGAGGAGATTCAAATATTTCTAATAGATAAACTTGATCATAAACCCAAAATTCATCGGATCTCAACAAACACACCGTAAAATGAGTTACATCGAATAGTTCTCCAAGAAGATCGAGGAGAACATAGTATTGAGATTAAAAGAGAGAGAAGAATCCATCTAGCTAATAACTATGGACCCAAAGGTCTGTGGTAAACTACTCACAACTCATCAGAGAGGCTATGGTGTTGATGTAGAAGCCCTCCGTGATTAATTCCCCCTCCGGCGGAGCGCCGGAAAAGGCCCCAAGATGGGATCTCACGGGTACAGAAGATTGCGGCGGCGGAAATAGGGTTTTGTCGTGCTCCTGGATGTTTTCGGGGTACGTAGATATATATAGGCGAAGGAGGTCGGTCAGGGGAGCCACGAAGGGCCCATGAGGGTGGGGGGTGCACCCACCCCCCTAGGGCGCGCCCTACACCCTCGTGGCTGCCTCGGCTGCTTCTTGATGTCCACTCCAAGTCTCCTGGATTGCGTTTGTTTCAAAAAGATCGCTCCCGAAGGTTTCATTCCGTTTGGACTCCGTTTGATATTGCTTTTCTTCAAAACACTCAAATAGGCAAAAAAACAACAATTTGGGTTGGGCCTCCGGTTAGTAGGTTAGTCCCAAAAATGATATAAAAGTGTATAGTAAAGCCCATAAACATCGAAAACGGGCCATATAATAGCATGGAACAATCAAAAATTATAGATACGTTGGAGACGTATCAAGCATCCCCAAGCTTAATTCCTGCTCATCCCCGAGTAGGTAAATGATAAAAATAGAATTTTTGATGTGGAATGCTACCTAGCATATTTCTCAATGTAATTTTATTTATTGTGGCATGAATGTTCAGATCCAAATGATTCAAGATAGAAGTTCATATTGACATAAGAATAGTAATACTTCAAGCATACTAACAAGTAATCATGTCTTCTCAAAATAAGATGGCTAAAGAAAGTTTATCTCTACAGAATCATATAGTTAGGCTATGTTTCATTTTTGTCACACCAAGTACTCCCATGATGCACAACCCCAGTTTCAGCCAAGCAATTGGTTCATACTTTTCAATGCGCTTTAGCTTTTTTCAACTCTCACGAATTACATGAGCGTGAGCCATGGATATATCACTATGGGTGGAATAGAATATGATGATGGAGGTTGTGTGGAGAAGACAAAAAAGAGAAAGTCTCACATTGACGAGGCTAATCAACAGGCTATGGAGATGCCCATCAATTGATGTCAACTTGAGGAGTAGGGATTGCCATGCAATGGATGCACTAGAGCTATAAATGTATGAAAGCTCAACAAAACAAACTAAGTGGGTGTGCATCCAACTTGCTTGCTCACAAAGACCTAGGGTATTTTGAGGAAGCCCATCGTTCGAATATACAAGCCAAGTTCTATAATGAAAAATTCCCACTTAGTATATGAAAGTGATAAAATAAGAGACTCCCTATCATAAAGATCATGGTGCTACTTTGAAGCACAAGTGTGGAAAAGGATAGTAACATTGTCCCCCTTTTTTGGGCCTTTCTTTTTTTATTTGGCCTTTTTTTGGCCTTTTTTAAGGGAGAATGCTCTAATAATAAGGACGATCACACTTCAATTTATTTACAACTCATGGATTACAACTCGATACTAGAACAAGATATGACTCTCTATGAATGCCTCCGGAGGTGTACCGGGATATGCAATGAGTAAAGAGTGACATGTATGAAAAATTATAAATGGTGGCTTTGCCACAGATACGATGTCAACTACATGATCATGCCAAATCAATATGAAAATGTTGGAGCGTGTCATAATAAACGGAATGGTGGAAAGTTGCATGGCAATATATCTCGGAATGGTTATGGAAATGCCATAATAGGTAGGTATAGTGGCTATTTTGAGGAATATATAAGGAGGTTTATGTTGGAAATATGCCCTAGAGGAAATAATAAATTAGTTATTATTATTATATTTCCTTGTTCATGATAATCGTTTATTATCCATGCTATAATTGTATTGATAGGAAACTCAGATACATGTGTGGGTACATAGACAACACCATGTCCCTAGTAAGCCTCTAGTTGACTAGCTCGTTGATCAATAGTTGGTTACGGTTTCCTGACCATGGACATTGGATGTCATTGATAACGGGATCACATCATTAGGAGAATGATGTGATGGACAAGACCCAATCCTAAGCCTAGCACAAGGATCGTGTAGTTCGTATGCTAAAGCTTTTCTGATCAACAGGCTATGGAGATGCCCATCAACAGGCTATGGAGATGCCCATCAATTGATGTCAACTTGAGGAGTAGGGATTGCCATGCAATGGATGCACTAGAGCTATAAATGTATGAAAGCTCAACAAAACAAACTAAGTGGGTGTGCATCCAACTTGCTTGCTCACAAAGACCTAGGGTATTTTGAGGAAGCCCATCGTTCGAATATACAAGCGAAGTTCTATAATGAAAAATTCCCACTTAGTATATGAAAGTGACAAAATAAGAGACTCTCTATCATAAAGATCATGGTGCTACTTGCTACGTCTTGAGCTTGCGTTGGTTTTCCTTTAAGAGGAAAGGGTGATGCAGCAACAGTAGCGTAAGTATTTCCCTCAGTTTTTGAGAACCAAGGTATCAATCCAGTAGGAGGCTCCTCAAAATTCCCACAAACCTACACAAACAAACAAAGAACTCGCAACCAACGCGAAAAAGGGGTTGTCAATCCCTTCACGGCCACTTGCGAAAGTGAGATCTGATAGAGATAATATGATAAGATAAATATATTTTTGGTATTTTATAATATAGATGCAAAAGGTAAAGATGTAAATAAAAGTAGATTGAAAGTGTATATGATAAAAGATAGACCCGGGGACCATAGGTTTCACTAGTGGCTTTTCTCAAGATAGCATAAGTATTACGATGGGTGAACAAATTACTGTTGAGCAGTTGATAGAAAAGCGAATAATTATGAGATTATATAGGCATGATCATGTATATAGGCATCACGTCCGTGACAAGTAGACCGACTACTGCCTGCATCTACTACTATTACTCCACACATCGACTGCTATCCGGCATGCATCTAGAGTATTAAGTTCCTAAGAACAGAGTAACACATTAAGAAAGATGACATGATGTAGAGGGATAAACTCAAGCAATATGATATAAACCCCATCTTTTTATCCTCGATGGCAAAAATACAATACATGCCTTGCAACCCTTTCTGTCAATGGGTAAGGACACCGCAAGATTGAACCCAAAGCTAAGCACTTCTCCCATGGCAAGAAAGATCAATCTAGTAGGCCAAACCAAACTGATAATTCGAAGAGACTTGAAAAGATAACTCAATCATACATAAAAGAATTCAGAGAAGATTCAAATATTTCTCATAGATAAACTTGATCATAAACCCACAATTCATTGGATCTCAACAAACACACCGCAAAAAGAGTTTACATCGAATAGATCTCCACAAGAGAGGGGGAGAACATTGTATTGAGATCCAAAAAGAGAGAAGAAGCCAACTAGCTAATAACTATGGACCCGAAGGTCTGTGGTAAACTACTCACAACTCATCGGAGGGGCTATGGTGTTGATGTAGAAGCCCTCCGTGGTCGGTTCCCCCTCCGGCGGAGCACCGGCGAGGGCTCCAAGATGGGATCTCATGGATACAGAAGGTTACGGTGGCGGAAATATTTCTTCGGTGGCTCTCTGGATGTTTTCGGGGTACGTAGGTATATATAGGAGGAAGAAGTACATCAGTGGCCGCTCGAGGGGCCCACGAGATAGGGGGCGTGCCCAGGACGGGTGGGCACGCCCTCCACCCTCGTGGCCACCTTGGTTGCTTCTTGGCTTGCACTCCAAGTCCTCTGGATCACGTTTGTTCCAAAAATCACGCTCCCGAAGGTTTCATTCCGTTTGGACTCCGTTTGATATTCCTTTTCTTCGAAATACTGAAATAGGCAAAAAAACAGCAATACGGGCTGGGCCTCTGGTTAGTAGGTTAGTCCCAAAAATGATATAAATGTGTAAAATAAAGCCCATAAACATGCAAAATAGGTAATATAATAGCATGGAACAATCAAAAATTATAGATACATTGGAGACGTATCAAGCATCCCCAAGCTTAATTCCTTCTCGTCCTCGAGTAGGTAAATGATAAAAACAGAATTTTTAATGTGGAATGCTACCTAGCATAATTCTCAATGTAATTTTCTTTATTGTGGCATGATTGCTAAGATCCAAATGATTCAAGACAAAAGCTTATAAAACATATAAATAATAATACTTCAAAGCATACTAACAAATAATTATGTCCTATCAAAATAGCATAGCCAAAGAAAGCTTATCCCTACAAGATCATATAGTTAGGCCATGCTTCATTTTCATTACACAAAATAC
Source organism: Triticum aestivum (assembly GCF_018294505.1). Lineage (NCBI taxonomy): Eukaryota > Viridiplantae > Streptophyta > Magnoliopsida > Poales > Poaceae > Triticum > Triticum aestivum. The sequence continues at coordinate 92,060,507 of NC_057804.1, forward strand.
TCCCATCATGTACAACCCTGATGATGAGCCGATCAATTGGTTCATACTTTTTAATGCGCTTCAGCTTTTTTCAACTCTCATGCAATACATGAGCGCAAGCCATGGACATAACACTATGGTGGTATATGGTGGTGGTTGTAAGGACAAAAAGGGAGAAGATAGTCTCACATCAACTAGGCGTATCAACGGGCTATGGAGATTCCCATTAATAGATATCAATGTGAGTGAGTAGGGATTGCCATGCAACAGATGCACTAGAGCTATAAATGTATGAAAGCTCAACAAAAGAAACTAAGTGGGTGTGCATCCAACTCGCTTGTTCACGAAGACCTGGGGCATTTTGAGGAAGCCCATCATTGGAATATACAAGCCAAGTTCTATAATGAATAATTCCCACTAGTATATGAAAGTGACGACATAGGAGACTCTCTATCATGAAGATCATGGTGCTATTTTGAAGCACAAGTGTGGAAAAGAGATAGTAGAAATTGTCCCTTCTCTCTTTTTCTCTCATTTTATTTTTTTTCTTTTTTTTCTTTTTTCTTTTTTCCCTTTTTTTCTTTGGCCTTTCTTTTTTATTTCTTTTTGGCCTTTTTTTTTCTTTTTGTAAAGTCCGAAGTCTCATCCCGACTTGTGGGGGAATCATAGTCTTCATCATCCTTTCCTCACTGGGACAATGCTCTAATAATGAAGATCATGACACTTTTATTGATTTACAACTCAAGAATTACAACTCATAGCTAGAACAAGATATGACTATATGAATGCCTCTGGCGGTGTCGTGGAAACTGATCCACGAACACCTATGGGACCGGCGGACCGAGCCCCTTTCGGTTCGGCGGAGGGCAGAGGTCGCACGAAGAGCAGAGCGAGACGAAGCACGCGAGCGGTTTACCCAGCTTCGGAGCTCTCCGGAGAGATATTACTCCTACTGCTGCTTGTCTGATTGTATTGAGTTCTTGCTCGGGAGCGTTGAGTGCTACAGTACACTCTAGCTGCTAACGAGACCGAGCGTGAGTATTTTCTGGCTTCGAACCTTCCGAACCCCCCTCTACGTTGCGCATGGGCCTCCTTTTATATGCTCAAGGGGTCACCGATAGGTGGCAACGTAGACAAGGGTAAAACTGGAAAAGGACTTGCGGTTGGTACAGCTACCTGTATAGTGTTTCCTACCTAACCCTGACGACAGGGGACAAAGGCATTAAATGCCCGTCTACGTCGCCCAAACAGTGCAAACAGGGACCGTCAGTGACGCCACCGCTCGCCACGATGGCGATCTTGTCAGCGCCACTTGCCACCGCGCACCGCTGGCTACACAGCCTCTCGCCACGCGCACCTGGGAAGGCCCCAGGGCGACACATTGGTGGATGCGCTGGAGCGTAGGTACGGGGTGGTAGCATGCCGCGGCAAGTGCCTTGCCGCGGTCGTTGTCTTGTCGCGTCCGGAGGCTTGTCGCTCCCCGGGCCTTGCCGGGACGCATGGCGCGTTGCGGCAAACTCCTTGAGATGCCTTGGTGGGCCTTCCCGGCAAGCTCCTCTTGCCGGGGCCTTGTCTCCTTGGCCTGGATACTTTGCTCTTATGCCTTGGTTGGCCTTCCCGGCAAGCTCCTCTTGACGGGGCCTTGTCTCCTTGGCTTTGATACTTTGTCCTTGAATGGCTCCACAGGAACCGCGGAGGACCTTGGCGGTCACCCGGCAAGCCTTGCCGCGGGTGGCTGCAACTGCCCGTGCACAAGTTCGGGATACTAGGGTACCCCTACTCTAGTACACCGACAGGAGCCCCCGGGCCTGGGCCACACACGGTGCCGAGCGCTATTGGGCCAGGCCCAAAACAGGGCACGGGCACGTGCAGCCTGGGTTACGCCGTATCTTTCTCCGTATCCACCGCGCCCTCCCCCAACGGCATGCGTCGAATGCGGCGTCGTGGGAGAGATCGTGGGTGGTTTCTTTACTCGGAAGGGCGAAACGTCCGCCCCTCCCTCTTTATAAGCAGGGGAAACAGGGACAGTTTCGCCCATCCTGCCGGTTGTTACTCCATTTCCCAAATCTCCGCCACTCCCCCCTTCTTCCTGAAGCTGAGAGAGAGAGCAGCGCTCCGCCCCCCGTTGCCAGCAGCACCACCAACACCGTCGATCTCCCCCACCACCTCCGCCATGGCTCCAAAAGCCGACAAGGGGAAGGGCGTGAAGTCGGTCGAGACGCAGCGGCTTGTAGCGCTGCGAAAGGAGCGGGCCCTCTTCCCCCCTCAGCTTGCCGCGAAGGAGCTGAGGGAGTACTACTACCTCTTCTGGTCGACGGAGACGCGAGCGCATCCGCGCACGAGGGTACTCCCGGCTGCCGCATCGGAACTGGCTCCAAACGGGTACCCCTTCTTCGCGCTGTTCTTCTACTGCGGGCTCTGCCCGCCCTTCTCTGAATTCTTCTGTGACATCATGAACACCTACGGGTTCCGCCTCCTTGATTTCACCCCCAACGCCGTTCTAACCATGGCAGTTTTCGCACATCTCTGCGAAAACTTTGTCGGAGTCCACCCAAATGTAGCCCTCTTTCGCCACTTCTTTATGCCCCGGGTTGAGAGAGGAGAGCCTCTTGCCGGCGGGATCGCTTGGATCTCAAGAGTCGGCAAGAAGGAAGCTTATCTGGAGGGAGAGCTCCGCAGCAAGTGGGAGGAATGGAGAGCAGAGTGGTGCTGGATCGTCGAGGAGAACCCGCAGCCATTTACTGCCCTGCACCAAGCCCCAATAGTGCGCGGCAATGATTGGAGCAACGTGGCCCCGGAAGACGACAGGCTGCAGATTGCCGTCACCCGGATCCTTCGCCTCAGGCTTGCCGGGCTCACCATAGGCGCCGTTGGTGCAGACTTTCTCCGCCGCCGCATCGCCCCCTTGCAGGAGAGGAGGAGACCCGCCTCGGAGTTCCAGAACTCGGCGGATATCATGAGGCTGCACCCGGGCCTCAACTTCAACTTCACCGTCCTGGAGTTGGATGCGATGCTCCTAGAGCTGTTCAAGCGCGATCCTCAACATCCATTCGTGTTGCCGAGGGGTGTGGTTCCGTTGTGCAACAACTCTTCGCTCGACCGCATCCGTGCAATGATGCCTCTGTGCGACTCGCACGGAATCGTCCCGACTTGGCAAGAGCCTGCCGCCGACGTTGTGAGGGATTTCTTTGACGGCCTGGAAGAAGTGCTGATCCGCCCCGATGAACAGAAGAGCCTCACCCGTGACACCACCGATAATGAAATGCAGCGCATCGCCACCAGGCTGGAAGAGGTGGCAGCAGCCGTTGCCGTGGGTGAGTTCGGATTCACCATGGAGGAGGCAGAGGCAGCAGAGGCGGCAAGTCTTGCCGAGCGCGAGGAGTTTGTCGGCGAGGAAGAGCTTGTCGGGCCCAAAGATGAGCCGAGCGAGCCAGGCGAGGGAGAGCTTGCCGGGCTCGAACCTTCAGGCATCTCGTCGCAAGTAGAGCCCCCAGCTCCACCAAGAAGACGTCTCCGCAAGGCCCAGGACGTAGCAGAGAGGCAGACGAGCCAACAGCCGCCGTGCCGGGCCACACGCTCTACCGCGGCAAGCACAGTTGCCGCGGGAGCGCCCCACGCCGCTACGTCAACTGGGGCGGGGTCTTCCCGGTCCACCGCTACTGCCCCTGCCAAGCGGGCAAGGGAACCTACTCCTCCGCCTCGTCGCACCAGAGGCGAGCCGGACTTCGATCTCTCCGCGCTCAGCTCCGACGAGGAAGAAGAAGAGTAAGATTCTTTGCTGTTCTTGCAACTCTTCAATTTTGTTGCTTTGTCTTGTATCTGGCTTGCTTTTACTCTAAACCTATTCCTTTTCAGGACGCTGGCCCAGAGAGCGGCGAAGAGAGCCAAGGCCCCGGTGATTGTCATCGAGGATGATCCCACCGCAACGGCAGAGGACATGTCCGAGACCACCTTGTCGGACCCGACAATCATTCCCCAAAGCAGCCCCCAGTGCGGCCCCCAGCGTAAGTGTATTATTTATTTCCTGCTTTCGGGCGCGCATGGGTGCTCCTTCTTTGCTGATATCTGATTGCTGGTTTGTACAGGAGCAGGGCAGCCTCACCAGGAGGGCCCGGAGGCCGCTCCCGAAATGCCATCTGCTTCCACTACACCGCCAAGGGAGGATTCCCCGGCATGGGAGCGTTCTCTGGCAAGGGAAAATTCTCCGGCAAGGGGTAGTTCTCCGGCAAGGGACAGCACCAGTGATCCTCCGGTGACTGAGACCACGACCGCAGATCCTAGCACAGGTAATCCTTTTGCCTGAGAACTTCCCTTGGGTTCTTCTTCTTCTGATTTTCTTTTTTGAATCTTCGCTTGATTTCTCTCCCTTTTTCCGTTCGCCAGATCCATCTGCCACGGAGCCGATGGAAACCGAGGTCGCCGGCGAGGAGAACGCGCGTAGCAGCATTGACGACACCGTCACCACCAAAGGAGAGGCCGGCGCTGATGATCCTGCCGGCGAAGAGGCCGCCAAGGCTGCCGCCGCAGAAGCCGGCGAGGGATCTGGCGATCGCACTGATGGCCCTAAGGCCGCAGGAGCGCTAGGCGCTACGCCGACCGCTGATCCCTCCGCCGCAGCTGTAGCGCTAGGCTCCGAAGAGCCCCAGCCCGGTGCCTATCTGAAGGCCGGCGACGGCATCTTCATCAAGCTCCCCTGGGCTTCAAGCTCCAGGGCGCCGGTCGAAGGAGAGATGCTGGACGGAGAAGTACTTGCCTCCGCTGGGCTGAAGCTGGTTGACGCGCCAAGCAGCAGCAGCGACGAGCCTGAGGAGGAGCGGCTGCTGTGGAATCTGCTGTCACTCTACCGCGCCCGACAAGCCAAGCTGGCGTCCCGCGAAGCACTTGTCGCGAAGGCGGGAGTTGACATTGAGAAGCGCGCGGAGGAGCTCCGGGGCCTCAGGCAGGAAGCTCTCCGGTCCTTGGCGGAGGAGCGGGAGCAACTTCTCGAGGAGCGGAAAGCCTTCCTCCTCGAGAAGGCTGAAGCTGAAGAGAAGCAACGGCTTGTCGCCGAAAACCTATTTGCGCAGGAAGGAGAGTTGGCGCAGCGCAAGGTCAATCTTGACAGCCACGAGGAGGAGCTTGCCGCGTGTGAGCAAGCAATTGGCGGGGCTCTCAAGGAGGCAAAGGATGCTGCCGCAGCTGCCGAGGCCGCCAAGAAGGAGCTGGAGACGAAGGTGGCGCAGCTGGAAGCCGATCTCCGGGCGAGCAGCGAGGAGCTTGCCGCGCTCAAGCGTGAGCGCGAGAAGGACACTGCCGTGAGCTGCAGGGTCTTCGTGCTGACAGGAGCAAGGAGCTTAGTGCCGCCAAGGATTCCAGTGCAGATCTCGAGTTGAAGCTGGCCACGTTGACTCAGATGCTGGACGGCACCAGGGAGTGGGAAGCGGCCTTGTCGGAGAAAATCAAGGCCAACGAGGCGCTGCTGGCGAACGCTGCTGCCGCCCAGGACACTTTCAGGGAGACCGTGGAGCATTGGACCGAGGGTCTTGTGGATGCTGCCGCGGCCATCGACAAGGAGCTGGCGCTGCTGGGAATGGAGGATTTCGGGTACTCCTCCGATGAGCACCTCCAACCCAGCGCCAAGCTCAGCTTGTTCTTCGAAGGCGTGGCGACGGCCCTCCAGCGACTCCGGGAGAAGATCCCAAAGCAGCTGGCCGATGAGTCGCGCAAGATCTGCACAGGGGCTCTCCAGAAGGTGCTGGTGAAGGTGTCGTTTCGCAATCCAGGCCTCAACCTCACCAACGTCCTCAGGTCCTTGCCGCCGGACACCGATCTGGAAGCGCTCAAGGCCCTTGTCGCGCCCATTGTGGACAAGGTGAGCGGGATCAAGAGGGTTGAGGGCGATCGCGTAGATTAGGCCGCCCGTTTTCTCTTTTCTTGTCGCTGCTGGTCATGTTATGAGACAAACTGTTAGAGCTGCGACAAGCTATCTTGTAATACGACTCTATTTTGGATAGCAATTTCTATGTTATCTCCTTTACTTGATTCCTTCCTTTGTATGTTTTTGCCCTACGCTTTTAGGGAACTTGTCGGCGCAGGCACCTTAGCCGCGAGCGCTGAGTGCGGAACGTCAGCAGCCTGCTGGCGGTGCCGCTGCCGACAAGAAACCTTGTCGCAACTAGTCGCAGCTCACTTAAGTTGTTGAGCGGACTCGAAACAAAGTAAGGGCGCAACTAGCTACGAGTTGGTTCCTCCGCGCACAGGTTTTCCATACAAAGCAGGTCGTTCGAGGAAGATAACTTAAAAATTTAAAATTGATTGCTCAAACTTTGGCAACTTAGCTTTTCTGTCGTTTTCTTTCCGGTAAGGCGAACACTTCCTTGAACGACGCCTGGTCCACACCATTATCTCCTTCCCCCCCGGCAAACTGGTGCGCGAGGGAACTTCCTTCCTTTGAGAAAGAGAAAGCAGAGAAAATAATGATATGAAGCCTTACGGCTCGTTATTGCTTACCGGGGGTATGTGCTGCACAAAGTGTCAGATACATGCATGCAAAGAATATAGAAAGCATGAAATTGACAAGATGTGCAGAGCACATGAGCTTTACTTATGCACGGGATCTGCGCCCGGCTTTGTACAAAGGATTACATGCAACATCGGCAAGACTTGTACAAAAGGTGATTGCCGGAATAGGTTCCGGCAACCGCGCCTTACGGGTAAAACTTACGAAGATGCTCAATGTTCCAGGAGTTGCTCACCGGAATGCCATCTTCGGTCTCAAGGCGGACAGCGCCAGGCCTAGTGACTCGTTTCACCCGGTAAGGGCCTTCCCACTTTGGCGTCAACTTGTTGGAATTCTTGGCGGACTGAACGCGCCGAAGAACAAGGTCGCCTTCCTCGAGACTTCTGGCATTAACTTTGCGGCTATGGTAGCGGCGCAAAGCTTGCTGGTATCGAGCAGCTCGTACAGCAGCCTGAAGACGGTCCTCCTCAAGGAGCAGCGCGTCGTCTTGTCGCAGCTGCTCTTGCTCAAGCTCATCATAAGCGAGCACTCGAGGTGACCCGTATACGAGTTCCGTGGGGAGAACTGCCTCTGCTCCATAGACTAGAGCGAAAGGTGTCTGGCCAGTGGCTCGATTTGGTGTCGTCCTGACCGACCAAAGAACCACCGGCAGCTCCTCAATCCAGTTCTTTCCGCACTTGCGCAGCCTGTCGAAAGTCCTGGTCTTGAGCCCGTGCAGCACTTCAGCATTTGCCCTCTCCGCTTGACCGTTGCTTCTCGGATGAGCAACAGAAGCGAAGCAGACCTTGGCGCCAAGATCTTGGACGTACTGCATGAAGGTGCGACTCGTGAATTGTGTGCCGTTGTCGGTGATGATCCTGTTAGGGATCCCGAAACGGCAAACAATCGACCTGAAGAACTTGACTGCTGACTGTGCTGTCACCTTCCTCACTGGTTCCACTTCCGGCCACTTTGTGAACTTGTCGATTGCAACGTACAAGTACTCAAAGCCCCCGACAGCTCGGGGAAAGGGCCGAGGATGTCGAGCCCCCAGACCGAAAATGGCCAGGATAAAGGGATCGTCTGGAGAGCTTGAGCTGGCTGGTGTATCTGCTTGGAATGGAACTGGCACGCTTCACACTTGGTTACTTGTGCAGTTGCATCCTGGAGGGCTGTCGGCCAAAAGAAACCTTGCCGGAACGCTTTGCCGGCAAGTGCTCTTGCGCCAATGTGGTGACCACATATGCCTCCATGTATCTCTGCCAACAGCTTTTGTCCGTCTTCCCGGTGAATACACTTCAATTTCACGCCGTTGAGTCTTCTTCTGTACAGTGTGTTGTCGACAAACTGGTACATACTTGACTGCCGGGCTACTCTTTCCGCTTCTTCTTGCTCTTCGGGAAGTTCTCCTGTCTGAAGGAAACGGACAATCTGTTGTGCCCATGTTGGAGCTTGCGGCTCGACAACAAGGACTAAAGGCACATCTGCTGCTGCGGGAACATCCGCTTCTACGGCGAGAACCTGCGGCTCAGCCGGAGCTTGACGTTCCCCGGCAAGCTTGCCGGAGCAAAACTTGTCGGAAGCGTCTGCTTCAACGGAACAAACCCTAAGGCTCGCCGGAGCAGACTGCTCCTCAGCACACTTGGCGTCGATCTTGGGGACCTTCTTGGCGGCGGCTTCGGGGAGCTCTGCCGGAAAATAGTCGCCAAAATCAACTTCCTCTTCTTGCTCTGTCCAGTTGACGGTGTTACAGATGGTTGAGTCAGCTTGAGCACAAAGATCCCTGGTTCCACAGGTAATTTAAGTGCGGCGCACTTTGACAGGCCATCGGCAATGTCGTTCTGAGCTCTTGGAACATGTTCCATCTGTAGGCCGTCAAAGTGCTCTTCTAGCTTTCTCACTTCATCAACGTAAGCTTCCATCAACGGACTCTGATAATTCTTGTTCACTTGGCGGACGACAAGCTGTGAGTCACCCCTGACAATGAGCTTCTTGATCCCAAGGTCTGCTGCGATCCTGAGACCGGCAAGCAAACCTTCATACTCTGCGGTATTGTTCGTTGCTTGCTCCTTGGGAAAGTGCATCTGGACTACGTACTTGAGGTGCTCTCCGGTGGGTGCGACAAGTAGCACGCCCGCACCGGCGCCTTGCAGCGAGAAGGCACCATCAAAGTACATCAGCCACTCTTTGCTTGCTTCCTTGACGGGGATGCTTGTCTCCGGAATTTCTTCATCTTGTGTTGGCGTCCATTCTGCTATGAACTCTGCCAACGCTCTGCTTTGGATAGTTGAAGTGCTCTCAAACTTGAGGCCAAAGCTTGACAGTTCCAGTGCCCACTCGACAATCCTGCCTGTTGCTTCTGGATTTTGCAGTATCCTCTTCAGCGGAAAACGAGTGACGACTGTGATCTCATGTGCTTGAAAGTAATGGCGCAGCTTTCTCGAGGCCATGAGAAGGCCGAAAAGCAATTTCTGCACACCAGAGTACCTTGACCTAGCCCCCTGCAGAAGGGAACTGACAAAGTAAACTGGGCGCTGCACCATTCTTTTCTGCATCTTCTCATGCGCCTGCGCAGATCCATCTTTGTCGGGACCAGAGCTTGCGGTGAAGTCCCCTGCTTGTCGCTGGATGCATCTGCCGTGGTTGCTGGCTCATCATCCGCCTCCCTCTCCGCTACTAACGCAGCACTAACCACTTGATTGGTTGCCGCTATATATAGCAGCAACTTCTCTTGTGGCTTAGGTGCGACAAGTGTTGGAGTGGAGGACAGGTATCTCTTCAAGTCCTGCAGCGCAGCCTCCGCTTCCGGAGTCCATTTCATTGGACCTGCCTTTTTCAATATTTTGAAAAATGGCAGGGCGCGCTCAGCAGACCTAGAGATAAACCTGCTGAGAGCAGCTATGCAACCGGCAAGTCTTCGTACATCCTTGACGCGCTTTGGTGCTTCAATCTGCTCAATGGCCTTGATCTTGTCGGGATTGGCTTCAATTCCCCGCTGAGACACGAAGAACCCGAGAAGCTTGCCGGAGGGGACTCCAAACACACACTTCTCGGGGTTAAGCTTGAGGTTGATCTTGCGCAGATTTGCAAAGGTTTCATCTAAATCTTGAATCAGAGTCGCCTTGTCCTTGCTCTTGACCACTATGTCATCCATGTAGGCTTCCACATTTCTGTGCATTTGTGGCTCAAAAGCGTAATGGACTACCCTTGCAAATGTTGAACCAGCATTCTTTAAACCGAAAGGCATCCGTACGAAACAGTATGTGCCACATGGGGTGATGAATGCGGTCTTCTCCTCATCCTCTTCTGCCATGAAGATCTGATGGTATCCTGAGTATGCATCAAGAAATGAAAGCAAGTCACATCCGGCCGTGGAGTCAACAATCTGGTCGATGCGCGGCAAGGGAAATGGGTCTTTGGGACAAGCTTTATTGACATCGGTAAAGTCGATACAAAGCCTCCATTTCCCGTTTGCCTTGCGCACGACTACAGGATTGGCCAACCACGTAGGATGGAGCACTCCTCTGACAAGGCCTACTGCTTCCAATTTCTTGATTTCTTCTGCGATGAATTCTTGGCGCTCCACTGCCTGTTTCCTGACTTTCTGCTTGACGGGCCGCGCATGAGGACAGACGGCAAGATGGTGCTCGATTACTTTCCTGGGAACACCGGGGATGTCAGACGGTTGCCACGCAAACACGTCGACGTTCGCCCGCAGGAAAGCAACGAGCGCGCTTTCCTATTTAGGGTCGAGAGTGGCACTGATGGTGAAGGTACCACCAGTGCCGTCCTCCTTGGCGGACACCTTCTTGGTCTCTGGTGGAGCTGCCATTGCCTTCTTACACTTGCCGGTGGAGCTCGATGGTGCGTCCTCGACGGTAGCGCAGCACTCCGAAGAGGTGCGCTTGCCGGAGTGGGCATCAGAACTCTTGCCGGACTTGGTCTTCTTCTTCGCCCCGGGAGCTTCAACGACAAGTGACCTGCGATCTGTTGCGGCTGCTGCTTCCCGGTAGATCTTGTCGGCGCAGATAAGGGCATCCTTCTTGTCGCCAGGGACAGAGATGACACTTATCGGGCCTGGCATCTTCAGCATGTTGTATGCATAGTGAGAGGCTGCCATGAATTTGGCGAGTGCTGGACGGCCGAGTATCCCATTATAAGGCAATGGAAAGTCAGCAACGTCAAAAGTGACCCTCTCAATTCTGAAGTTCAACTCGCTGCCAAATGTCACCGGCAGCGTGATCTTCCCCTTCGGCTTGCTCCTACCCGGATTGATTCCTTGGAACGTGCCGGTTTCTTCGAGCTCGCTATCAGGGATCTGGAGTTTCTGGAGTACCGCGGAGGAGATCAAGTTCAAGCCGGCCCCGCCGTCAACTAGCATCTTAGTGACCTTGAGGTTGCGGATAGTTGGTGAAACCAACATCAGCAAGGACCCGACCGCAGTTATGCGATCAGGGTGGTCCTCAATATCAAAGATGATAGGCGTGCTGGACCATTTCAGAGGCTTGTGTGACTCGACGGGTGGTTCCGCTGCATTGACTTGCCGCACCCACTGCTTGAGCTGGCGGTGTGAAGTATGCAGAGAAGCACCCCCGTCAACGCACAGGACCTCTGTGGCTTTCTGGAACTCCTGCTCATCGGTCTCGTCGTCATCCATGTCTTCGTCGTCGTCGTCATCTTCATCCTTGTCGCGGCCGCGGGGAGGTCTGTCTCCTTGCCACTGCTTGGCCTTGCCGCGGCGCCCCCCTCGGCTAGGACGCTTCTTACCGTCTCCTCCAGCACCTTCCTGGGCTTTCTCCTTGTCGCGCCGCTCGTATTCAGCCTTTTGCTGTTCCACAAGCTGCTCGACCTTCTTGCAGCTCTGGAGGTCATGGCCCTTGGTGCGGTGGATCTTGCAGTACTGCTTGTTGGTGCCGTCCTGCTTGTCGGCGACCGCCACAGCCTGGCAGTTGTTACCGCCGGAGCTACCAGCTTTGGCTTTCTTGGCGCCACCTCCGTTGCCGGACTGCTCAACGACTAGCACATCTTTGCCTTTCTTCTTCCTGTTGTTCCGCCGCCGGTTTTTCTTTGCCGGGGCGGCCTCCTCACTGTCAGATCCTCCTGCTTCTGTATTCTCTCCAGGGAGTTTCCTCCCTTCCTTAGCACGCGCACACTTGTCGGCCAGGGCATATAGCTCACTGATGTCTCTGATCTTGCACATCGCCATCTCCTCCCGCATCCTGCGGTTCCGCATGTTCTGATGAAACACGCTGATTACCGCGGCAGGGTGGACATCTGGGATGTTGTGCTATACGCGGCTGAATCTTTGAATGTACTTGCGCAGGGGCTCTCCTTCCTTTTGCGCGAGCAGATGAAGGTCGCTTTCTTGGCCATGAGGCTTGTGGCCGCCTGTAAAGGCGCCGACAAACTGATGGCATAGGTCTGCCCAGGAGGATATGGAGTTGTCCGGCAAGTGCATGAGCCAGGATCTGACATTGGGCTTGAGCACCAGTAGGAAGTAGTTGGCAAGGATCTTGTCGTCCCGTCCCCCGGCAGCTTGCACCGCGATGGTGTAGATGCTGAGGAACTCTGACGGATGCGTCTTGCCGTCATACTTCTCTGGTACGTCTGGCTTGAAATTCTTCTTGCTGGGCCACTGGACTTGCCGCAGCTCACGAGTGAACACCGGGCAACCTACCGCGTACGGCAAGTCGCCTGGTTCCCCTGGCGCATGCATGTCGACAGAGGGCCCAGCGCGCTGGTCAGATTGACGCCGCGCTTCTCTTCGATGCTCGATGCGAGTACGAGCGTCTTCTTGCTGTCGTTCGCGAAGAACTTGGCGTTGATCGCGACGAGCTCGTGGATCTGATGATGCGGTGGAGTCGCTATCGAGGTGGACCCGGCGAGTCGGTGATCTTGGCCTTCGGGGTGGAGAGTGCACGGTGGTTGCACCCCCACCGGTTCCGTCGCCATCGGCTCGCGCCTGGCGGTCCTGCCGCGGCAGCGACGTACTTGGCGGTCGCGGAGTGTCGCCGTTGGCGAAGCCGATGAGACTCTGAATGGTGGCCCTCCATTGATCGGTCTTGTCCGCCGTTGGAGGGTAATCCAGGAGCAGTTGAGCTCGCGCCAAAGCTTCTGCTGGAGTGGTGGGTGGTAGTGGCGAACGGTGCGAGGAGCGGGATGTGCTCGGACTTCTAACTATGTTAGAAGGAGCAGTATCCCGTCCAGGCGACCGTGTCTCGCTCGTGCCAGCACGTTGGCGTGCATGCTGGTCTTGAGCACCCCGAGATCCACCAGCTCGATCTTGGTCCAACAAACGTATGGTACTGCGAATACCATGACGCTGTCGGTCCTGCGCCTCCTGAGATGGGCGCGGAACATGTACGGACGCCGAGGTCTGCGCAGCCTTGTCCTTGGACCTGGCATCACCGTGCGCTCCCTCGTTGGCGTCCGTTCTTCCGCCAGCGTCTACCCCACCACCCGCTTGCTCCGGTGGTGGTGGGATCGACGCGGATGGAACAGCTGCCTCTGAAGCCTTCTTCTTCGGTGGCATGTCGATGAAGAAGACGAAGATCTAGCTCGCGTGAACGCCGGATCAGGTTCACACAATCTCGACGCCCCCTACCTGGCGCGCCAAAGATGTCGGGGAAACTGATCCATGAACACCTATGGGACCGGCGGACCGAGCCCCCTTCGGTTCGGCGGAGGGCGGAGGTCGCGCGAAGAGCAGATCGAGGCGAAGCACGTGAGCGGTTTACCCAGCTTCGGAGCTCTCCGGAGAGATAATACTCCTACTGCTGCTTGTCTGATTGTATTGAGTTCTTGCTCGGGAGCGCTGAGTGCTATAGTACACTCTAGCTGCTAACGAGACCGAGCGTGAGTGTTTTCTGGCTTCGAACCTTCCGAACCCGCCTCTACATTGCGCATGGGCCTCCTTTTATATGCTCAAGGGGTCACTGACAGGTGGCAACGTAGACAAGGGTAAAAATGGAAAAGGACTTGTGGTTGGTATAGCTACCTGTACAGTGTTTCCTACCTAACCCTGACGGCAGGGGACAAAGGCATTAAATGCCCGTCTACGTCGCCCAAACAGTGCAAACAGGGACCGTTAGGGACGCCACCGCTCGCCACGATGGCGATCTTGTCAGCGCCGCTTGCCACCGCACACCGCTGGCTACACAGCCTCTTGCCACGCGCACCTGGGAAGGCCCCAGGGCGACACGTTGGTGGATGCGCTGGAGCGTAGGTACGGGGTGGTAGCGTGCCGCGGCAAGTGCCTTGCCGCGGTCGTTGTCTTGTCGCGTCCGGAGGCTTGTCGCTCCCCGGGCCTTGCCGGGACGCATGGCGTGTCGCGGCAAACTCCTTGAGATGCCTTGGTGGGCCTTCCCGGCAAGCTCCTCTTGCCGGGGCCTTGTCTCCTTGGCCTGGATACTTTGCTCTTATGCCTTGGTTGGCCTTCCCGGCAAGCTCCTCTTGCCGGGGCCTTGTCTCCTTGGCTTGGATACTTTGTCCTTGAATGGCTCCACAGGAACCGCGGAGGACCTTGGCGGTCACCCGGCAAGCCTTATCGCGGGTGGCTGCAACTACCCGTGCACAAGTTCGGGATACTAGGGTACCCCTACTCTAGTACACTGACAGGCGGTGTACCGGGATATGCAATGAATCAAGAGCGACATGTATGAAAATTATGAAGGTGGCTTTGCCACAAATACAATGTCAACTACATGATCATGCAAAGAGCAATATGACAATGATGTAGCGTGTCATAATAAACAGAACGGTGGAAAGTTGCATGGCAATATATCTTGGAATGGCTATGGAAATGCCATAATAGGTAGGTATGGTGGCTGTTTTGAGGAAGGTAAATAATGGGTGCATGCTACCGGCGAAAGTTGCGCGATATAATAGAATCTAGCTAAGTGGAAGGATGAGTGTGCATATATCCATGGACTCACATTAGTCATAAAGAACTCATATACTTATTGAAAAAGTCTACTTAGCCCTCGAAGCAAAGTACTACTACGCATGCCCCTAGAGGGATAGATTGGTAGGAAAAGACCATCGCTCATCCCCGGCTGCCACTCATAAGGAAGACACTCAAAAGAGCACCTCATGTAACAAATTTGTCACACAACTTTTACCATACGTGCATTCTACGGGACTTGCCAACTTCAACACAAGTATTTCTCAATTTCATAATTACCCACTAGCATGACTCTAACATTACTACCTTTATATCTCAAAACAATTATCAAGCATCAAATTGATCCTAGTGTTTAATGCACTTTCTATGATAGTTTTTATTATACCCAACTTGGATGCTCATCATTCCAGGACCAAATTCATAACCATAGCAAATACCATGCTGTTCTAAGAAAATCTCAAAATAATATAAGTGAAGCATGAGAGACTAGCAATTTCTATAAAATTAAGCCACCGCCGTGCTCTAAAAGATATAAGTGAAGCACTAGAGCAAAAACTATCTAGCTCAAAAGATATAAGTGAAGCACATAGCATATTCTAATAAATTCTAATCAAGTGGGATTCTCCCAAAAGGTGTGTACAGCAAGGATGATTGTGGTAAACTAAAAATCAAAGACTAATATAATACACGACGCTCCAAGAAAAACACATGTCATGTGTCGAATAAAAATATAGCTCCAAGTAAAGTTACCAATGAACAAAGACGAAAGAGGGGATGCCTTCCGGGGGCATCCCCAAGCTTAGGATTTTGGCTATTCTTTAATATCTTGGGGTGCCTTGGGCATCCCCAAGCTTAGGCTTTTGCCACCCTTTATTCCATAGTCCATGAAAGCTTTACCCAAAACTTGAAAACTTCACAACACAAAACTCAACAGGAAATCTCATAAGCTCCGTTAGTGAAAGAAAACAAAACTACCACATAAGGTACTGTAATGAACTCATTCTTTATTTATATTGGTGTTAAACCTACTGTATTCCAAGTTCTCTATGGTTCATACCACTTAATACTAGCCATAGATGCATCAAAATAAGCAAACAACACACAAAAGGCAGAATCTATCAAAAACAGAACAATCTGTAGCAATCTGTAACTAACGCAAACTTCTGGAACTCTAAAAATCCTACCAAAATAGGAAGTCCTGTACAATTTGTTTATTGATCAGAAGCAAAAAAGAATCAATGCAAAAGCACGTTTCTGTGATTTATTGATTTTTTCTCGTGAGCGCAAAGTTTCTATTTTTCAACAGAATCAAATCAACTATCATCATAGGTTATCTTATAGGTTCTACTTAGCACAAACACTAATTAAAACATAAAAACACATCTAAACAGAAGGTATATACAAAAGTTATTACTAAACAGAAACAAAAAGAAAAAACACAAAGAAAATTGGGTTGCCTCCCAACTAGCGCTATCGTTTAACGCCCCTAGCTAGGCATAAAAGCGAAGATAGATTTAAGTAGTGCCATCTTTGGCACTTGATTCATAGGTAGCTCGCATGATAGATTCATAAGGTAATTTGGCTTTCTTTCTTGGAAAGTGCTCCATGCCTTTCTTTAATGGAAATTGGAACCTAATATTCCCTTCCTTCATATCAATAATCGCACCAATCATTCTAAGGAAAGGTCTACCAAGAATAATAGGGCAAGAAAGATTGCAATCTATATCAAGAACGATAAAATCAATGGGCACCAAATTTCTATTTGCAACAATAAGGACATCATTGATCCTTCCCATTGGCTTTTTAATGGTGGAATCCGCAAGGTGCAAATTTAAAGAGCAATCATCAAGATCATGGAAACCTAGAATATCACAAAAAGTTTTCGGAATCGTGGAAACACTAGCACCCAAATCACACAAAGCAAAACACTCATGATCTTAAATTTTAATCTTTATAGTAGGTTCCCACTCATCATTAAGTTTTCTAGGTATAGAAACTTCCAAATTAAGTTTTTCATCAAAAGATTGCATCAAGGCATCAACGATATGTTTGGTAAAAGCTTTATTTTGACTATAAGCATGAGGAGAATTAACAATGGATTGCAACAAGGAAATACAACTTTCTAAAGAACAATATCATAATCAAATTCCTTGAAATCCGAGATAGTGGGTTCAATACTATTTAAAGTCATGACCTCTCCAATCCCACTTTTACCAAATTTAGCATCAAGATCTAAAAACTCTGAATTCTTGGGACGCCTTCTAACTAAAGTTGACTCATATCTAGTCCATTATTTTCAAGATTCATATTGCAAAACAAAGATCTAATAGGGGACACATCAATAACTTTAAGATCTTCATCATTATTTTCGTGGAAACTAGAAGAACACGCCTTTACAAAGCAATCTTTCTTAGCATGCAATCTCGCGGTTCTTTCCTTGCACACATCAATGGAAATTCTCATTGCTTTGAGAGACTCATTGATATCATGCTTAGGAGGAATAGATCTAAGTTTAAGAGAATCAACATCAAGCGAAAGTCTATCAACGTTCCTAGCCAAATCATCAACTTTGAGCAATTTTTCTTCAAGCAAAGCATTAAAATTCTTCTGGGAAATCATAAATTCTTTCACACTATTTTCAAAATCAGAGGGCATCTTATTAAAATTACCATAAGAATTATTGTAGGAATTTCCATCATTATTAGAGGAATTACTAGGGAACGGTCTAGAATTAACGTTTCCTCTATAGGCATTGTTTCCAAAATTATTCCTACCAACAAAATTCACATCCGTAGATTCATTATTATTCTAAATCAAGGTAGATAAAGGCATATCATTGGGATCAATATAAGAACTCTTAATCTCATGAGCTCATCCATCTTTCCACTCAAAACATTAATTTCTTCTATAGCATGCACTTTTTTACTAGTAGATCGTTCGGTGTGCCATTGAGAATAATTAGCCATAATACTATCAAGAAGTTTTGTAGTATCTCCTAATGTGATTTCCATAAACATGCCTCCCGCGGCCGAATCTAAAAGATTTCTAGAAGCAAAGTTCAAACCGGCATAAATTTTTTGTATGATCATCCATAAATTTAAACCATGAGTAGGGCAATTGCGAATCATCAATTTTATTCTTTCCCAAGATTGGGTAACATGCTCATGATCAAGTTGTTTAAAATTCATAATATCGTTCCTAAGAGTGATGATCTTAGCGGGAGGAAAATACTTAGAGATAAAAGCATCTTTGCACTTGTTCGAAGAATCAATACTATTTTTAGGCAAAGACGAAAACCAAACATTAGCACGATCTCTAAGTGAAAACGGAAATAACTTCAATTTAAAAATATCATTATCCGTATCTTTTTTCTTTTGCATCTCACACAAATCAACAAAGTTGTTTAGATGAGTAGCGGCGTCTTCACTAGGAAGCCCGGAGAATTGATCTTTCATAACAAGATTCAGCAAAGCAACATTGATTTCACAAGACTCAACAATATTAAGAGGAGCAATTGGAGTACTAAGGAAATCATTATTATTGGCATTAGAGAAATCACACAATTTGGTATTATCTTGCGCCATGGCAACAAGTAATCCAACACACAAGCAAACAGAAAAAGGCAAGCGAAAAAAAGAGAGAGAGATTGGGAAAGAGAGGGCAAATAAAACGGCAAAGGTGAAGTGGGGGAGAGGAAAATGGGAGGCAAATGGCAAATAATGTAAATGCGAGGGAGATGAGTTTGTGATGAGTACTTGGTATGTCTTGACTTGAGCAAAGACCTCCCCGGCAACGGCGCCAGAAATCCTTCTTGCTACGTCTTGAGCTTGCGTTGGTTTTCCTTGAAGAGGAAAGGGTGATGTAGCAATAGTAGCGTAAGTATTTCCCTTAGTTTTTGAGAACCAAGGTATCAATCCAGTAGGAGGCTCCTCAAAAGTCCCATGAACCTATACAAACAAACAAAGAACTCGCAACCAACACGAAAAAGGGGTTGTAAATCCCTTCACGGCCACTTGCGAAAGTGAGATCTGATAGAGATAATATGATAAGATAAATATATTTTTGGTATTTTATAATATATATGCAAAAGGTAAAGATGTAAATAAAAGTAGATTGAAAGCGTATATGATAAAAGATAGACCCGGGGCCATAGGTTTCACTAGTGGCTTCTCTCAAGATAGCATAAGTATTACGGTGGGTGAACAAAATACTATCGAGCAATTGATAGAAAAACGAATAATTATGAGATTATCTAGGCATGATCATGTATATAGGCATCACGTTCGTGACAAGTAGACCGACTCCTGCCTGCATCTACTACTATTATTCCACACATCGACCGCTATCCAACATGCATCTAGAGTATTAAGTTCCTAAGAACAGAGTAACGCATTAAGAAAGATGACATGATGTAGAGGGATAAACTCAACAATATGATATAAACCCCATCTTTTTTATCCTCGATGGCAACAATACAATACGTGCCTTGAAACCCTTTCTGTCACTGGGTAAGGACACCGCAAGATTGAACCCAAAGCTAAGCACTTCTCCCATGGCAAGAAAGATCAATCTAGTAGGCCAAACCAAACTGATAATCCGAAGAGACTTGCAAAGATAACTCAATCATCCATAAAAGAATTCAGAGAAGATTCAAATATTTCTCATAGATAAACTTGATCATAAACCCACAATTCATCGGATCTCGACAAACACACCGCAAAAAGAGTTTACATCAAATAGATCTCCACAAGAGAGGGGGAGAACATTGTATTGAGATCCAAAAAGAGAGAAGAAGCCAACTAGCTAATAACTATGGACCCGAAGGTCTGTGGTAAACTACTCACAACTCATCGGAGGGGCTATGGTGTTGATGTAGAAGCCCTCCATGGTTGATTCCCCCTCCGGCGGAGCACCGGCGAAGGCTCCAAGATGGGATCTCGCGGATACAGAAGGTTACGGTGGCGGAAATATTTCTTCGGTGGCTCTCTGGATGTTTTCGGGGTATGTAGGTATATATAGGGGGAAGAAGTACGTCGGTGGCCGCTCGAGGGGCCCATGAGATAGGTGGGCGCGCCCTCCACCCTCGAGGCCACCTCGGCTGCTTATTGGCTTTTACTCCAAGTCCTCTAGATCATGTTTGTTCCAAAAATCACGCTTCCGAAGGTTTCATTCCGTTTGGACTCCGTTTGATATTCCTTTTCTTCGAAATACTGAAATAGGCAAACAAACAGCAATACGGGTTGGGCCTCTAGTTAGTAGGTTAGTCCCAAAAATTATATAAATGTGTAAAAGAAAGCCCATAAACATCCAAAACAGGTAATATAATAGCATGGAACAATCAAAAATTATAGATACGTTGGAGACGTATCACTACTTTGAAGCACAAGTGTGGAAAAGGATAGTAACATTGTCCCCCTTTTTTTGGGCCTTTATTTTTTTATTTGGCCTTTTTTTGGCCTTTTTAAGGGACAATGCTCTAATAATAATGATGATCACACTTCAATTTATTTACAACTCATGGATTACAACTCGATACTAGAACAAGATATGACTCTATATGAATGCCTCCGGAGGTGTACCGGGATATGCAATGAGTAAAGAGTGACATGTATGAAAAATTATGCATGGTGGCTTTGCCATAGATACGATGTCAACTACATGATCATGCAAAATCAATATGAAAATGATGGAGCATGTCATAATAAACGGAATGGTGGAAAGTTGCATGGCAATATATCTCGGAATGGCTATGGAAATGCCATAATAGGTAGGTATTGTGGCTGTTTTGAGCAAGATATAAGGAGGTTTATGTGTGATAGAGCGTATCGTATCACAGGGTTTGGATGCACCGACGAAGTTTGCACCAACTCTCAATGTGAGAAAGGGAAGTGCACGGTACCGTATAGGCTAGCAATGATGGAAGGGTAAGAGTGCGTATAATCCATGGACTCAGATTAGTCATAAAGAACTCATATACTTATTGCAAAAGTTTTATCATCCCCCGAAGCAAAGTACTACTACACATGCTCCTACGGGAAGGGTTGGTAGGAGTTAACCATCACATGATCCTGACCTCCACACATAAGGAAGGCAATCAAAAGAGCACCCCATGCAACAATTTTTTTACACAACTTTTACCATACGTGCATGCTACGGGAGTTGCCAACTTTAACACACGTATTTATCAATTGCATAATTACCAAACTAGCATGACTCTAACATTACCACCTTCATATCTCAAAACAATTATCAAGCATCAAGTTGATCATAGTATTCAATTCACTTTCTATGATAGTTTTTATTATACCCAACTTGGATGCCCATCATTCTAGGACCAATTTTATAACCATAGCAAATTCCATGCTGTTCTAAAAGACTCTCAAAATAATATAAGTGAAGCAAGAGAGATCAATAATTTCTACAAAATAAAACCACCGCCGTGCTCTAAAAGATATAAGTGAAGCACTAGAGCAAAACTATCTAGCTCAAAAGATATAAGTGAAGCACATAGAGTATTCTAATAAATTCCGAATCATGTGTGCCTCTCCCAAAAGGTGTGTACAGAAAGTATGATTCTGGTAAACTAAAAAGCAAAGACTCATATCATACAAGACGCTCCAAGCAAAACACATATCATGTGGTGAATAAAAATATAGCTCCAAGTAAAGTTACCGATAGACGAAGACGAAAGAGGGGATACCTTCCGGGGCATCCCCAAGCTTAGGCTTTTAGTTGTCCTTGAATTGTCTTGGGGTGCCACGGGCATCCCCATGCTTAGGCTCTTGTGACTCCTTATTCCATAGTCCATCAAATCTTTACCCAAAACTTGAAAACTTCACAACACAAAACTCAACAGGAAATCTCATGAGATCCGTTAGTGCAAGAAAGAAAAACCACCACTTAAGGTAGTATAATGAACTCATTATTTATTTGTATTGGTGTTAAACCTACTGTATTCCAACTTCTCTATGGTTCATACCCACCGATACTAGCCATAGATTCATCAAAATAAGCAAACAACACACGAAAAATGGAATTTGTCAAAAACAGAACAGTCTGAGGCAATCTGTAACTTTCGAATACTTCTAAAACTCTAAAAATCCTGCCAAAATAGGAAGTCCTATTCCATTTGCCTATTGATCTACTTCAGAAAGAATCAACTCAAAAGCACGTTTCTATGATTTATTAAAATTATTCTTGTGCACAGAAGTTTCTTTTTTTCAGCAAGATCAAATTAACTATCACCCAAGATGATCCTATAGGTTCTTCTTGTCACAAGCACTAATTAAAACATAAAACCACATCTAAACAGAGGCTATATGAATTATTTAGTACTAAATAGTAACAAAAATCAAGGAACAAAAATAACATTGGCTTGCCTCCCAACAAGAACTATCGTTTAATGCCCCTAGCTAGGCATAAAAGCGAGAATATATCTAAGTATTGCCATCTTTGGTATTCAATTCATAAGTGGCCCTCATAATAGATTCATAAGGTAATTTTATTTTCTTTCTAGGAAAGTGTTCCATGCCTTTCCTTAATGGAAATTGGAATCTAATATTTCCTTCCTTCATATCAATAATTGCACCAATCGTTCTAAGGAAAGGTCTACCAAGAATAATAGGACATGAAAGATTGCAATCTATATCAAGAACGATAAAATATACGAGCACATAATTCCTATTTGCAACAATAAGGAAATCATTAATCCTTCCCATAGGTTTCTTAATGGTGGAATCCGCAAGGTGCAAGTTTAAAGAGCAATCATCAAATTCACGGAAACCTAGCACATCACATAAAGTTTTTGGAATCGTGGAAACACTAGCACCCAAATCAGACAAAGCATAGCATTAATGATCTTTAATTTTAATTTTAATAGTAGGTTCCCACTCATCATAAATTTTTCTAGGGATAGAAACTTCTAATTCAAGTTTTTCTTCATAAGATTGCATCAAATCATCAACGATATGTTTAGTAAAAGCTTTATTTTGGCAATAACACTACAAAAAAAGACAAATCCTTGACATTTTGGGCCGAACGAATTTTTTTTCTGTCATACATGTGACACTTCTATGACGATAATTGTGAAAAAACCCGGTATCATCATAGATGTGGTGGGCTCCTACTTCTATGACAAAAAATCATGACAAAAAATGGGTTTTTCGTCCTGGGCGGACTGGAGACGCAGCTGCATGACATTCTTTGGGCCGTCTATGACGGAAAAAACCGTGGTAGAAGCGCGGGCGAGGAAAATTTCGGGGAGTTCCCAGTTATGGTGGGAGGTCGGGGCCGAGCGATGCTCGTTTCTCTCGTACACGTACGCGCATTTGTGCGAGGCGTTGGCTCTAACTGAACCCGAGCGAGGCGTTGGGCTCTAATTGAACCCGAGCGATTGCACTGCAGGCTACGCATTACTGAACCCGAGCGATCGATCGATGGCTGTTAACTGAACCCGATCTAGCGATTCCTTCGCTACTGCTGCTAACTGAAGCCGATCGATGCTGCCTCTCTGGATGAACAGTGAGCGTCGCGGGGGTTTGGATGAACAGTGAGCGGTGGGAGTGGATGAACAGGACCCCTGGCGTTGCCTCTGGATGAACAGGACCCCGATCGATCGAGCCGGTTGGGGATGGATGAACAGGACGACCCCGTGGAGGGCTGGATGAACAGTAGACGGTGGAGGGGTGGATGAACATTAGCCCGTGGATGGGTGGTTGAACAGGAGCCCGTGGAGAGGGGTGGTTGAATAGTAGCCGGTGGAGTAGCGCGCGGTGGAGGCTGGATGAACAGGATCCCGTGTATGAGCAGTCGCAGGTGGAGGCTGGAGGAGCTCGACGGTGGATGAATAGTAGCACGTGGAGGCTGGAGGAGGTCGATGGTGTAGATCAACAGTATCCCGTGGAGTCCCGTTTTGCGGTACGTCACACCCCTCATGATGAACAAGACCCCTGTTTCGACCGTAGTGCTCCAACACAAGTACGTTTCGTCCGTTTTGCGGTACGCCACACCCCTCCCGATCAACAGGACCCCGTTTCGAACGTAGGAGGTCTGTTTCCTCTGTTTTGTGGTACGCCAGACCACTCCCGATGAACAAGATCTTGTTTCAAACGTGGCCGGTCGAACACAAGGCCGTTTTCTCTGTTCTGCGGTACGCCAGGCCTTGTTTCCATCGCCTGTTCCATCCAAGCCCTCCCGATGAGCACGACGACGCACTCCGTTCCGACCCAGCCGATTGGCTCCCCATGAACACAACGACGACGATGTTTCTCCGTTCCGACCCAGCCATGTACACGAGCCCTGGCCATACGTATGCGCGAGTAGGCGTTCAAGACCCTGCCCGTATGTGTGTACGTGGCCGTATTTTCTTTCTTGCACCCTGGCCGATGTACGTAAGTGTACATGCTACATGGCGCCTCTACTACGACACGTGCGCGCCTCTACATCGACCAGTATATATGTATGTACACGTTCGCGACCAGAATGACAATGCTACATACGCTTCGACTAGGTGGGCCCCGACTGTCAGGCACTTCCTTGCGTGCGAAAATGTAGCTGGTGGGTCCTAGCAGTCAGGGGGGCGAATCGTTTTTTCTTCGGATGCACTTCCTTGCGTGCGAAGATGTAGCTGGTGGGTCCCAGCAGTCAGGGGGGCGAATCATTTTTGTTTGCCCGGGCGCACTTCCTTGCATGCGAAGATGTAGCTGGTGGGTCCCAGCAGTCGGGGGGCGAACCGTTTTTTTGCCGGGACACACTTCCTTGCGTGCGAAGAAGTAGCTGGTGGGTCCCAGCAGTCAGGGGGGCGAATCATTTTTTTGCCCGGACGCACTTCCTTGCGTGCAAAGATGTAGCTGGTGGGTCCCAGCAGTCAGGGGGAAATGTTTTTTTCACGAAATATGGTGGCCCATCCAGTGGGTCCCTGCTGATAGGTGGAGGAATAATTATTTTGTGCGTAATAAGGAGGCACTTCCTTGCTGCGGCCGTGGACCCAGCTGTCAGCCTCTCCACGTACAGTCCACGTCTGATGGAAGCCGTTCGTTGACCACGTTGACCACGCCGCGCCGAGAGCACCAGGGCGGTGGACGACGGCGAGGCCAAGGAAGGGGACGACGCGGAGCCGGGGAAGACATGGCAGTGGATGCCCACACGTAGAGGAGTATGAGGGTTCACTCGTTGGGCTGCGGTGTGAGGCTGCCATCGCCGCAGAATAATTGGGGGTGTGGGTGCATAGAGGGATGGCCTGGCCAGCGGTGGGAGTAGTAGGGGGCGGTGAGGCCTCCGCGGCCTCATAGCCGGCCACGGGCGACAGGAGCAGGCGGCACGACCGGCGCTACTTTGGGCGGCTGGAGCAAGAAGACCAGAGGTTGAAGAAGCACTACGGCCATTGGATGGACATCGTACGGTCACTGGAGCTAGAATCGTTCATATATTGACTAAAATTGACAAAGGCCTCCGTCCCAGACAACTTAGTAGGCCCACAAGTCAGCCTCCCACCAAGGTGGGTCCCACTAGCAGGGGGGTATTCATTTTTTGTGCGTAATAAGGAGGCACTTCCGGTGGGTCCGAGCTGATAGCGAGGGGAACGTTTTTTCGCGAAATACAGTGGCCCGTCCGGTGGGTCCTAGCAGTCAGGGGAAAACGTTTTTTTTCGCGAAATACTGGTGGCCCGTTCGGTGGGTCCCTGCTGTCAGGTGGAGGAATAATTATTTTTCGCATAATAAGGAGGTACTTCCTTGCGGCTGCCGTGGACCCAGCTATTAGCCTCTCCACGTACAGTACTCTTCCAATGGAAGTCGGTCCTTGACCACATTGACCATGCCGCGCCGAGATCACCACGGCGGTGGACAACGGCGAGGCCTAGGAAGGGGACGATGCGGAGCCGGGGAAGATGCGGCAGTGGAAGCCCGCGCGGAGAGGAGTACGAGGGTTCACTGGTTCGGCTGCGGTGTGAGGCTGCCGTCGCCGCAGAATAACAGGGGGTGTGGGTGAGTAGAGGGATGCCCTGGCCAACGGTGGGAGTAGTAGAGGGCACTAAGGCCTGCGCGGCAGCACAGCCGGCCACGAGAGGTGGGAGCGGGCGGTCCCGCCGGCGCTGCTTTGGCGGCTGGAGCAAGAAGATCAGAGATTGAAGAAACACGACGGCCGTTGGATTGACATCCAACAGTTATGTCTGCTAGAATCGTTTGTTAACGTATATAATAACTAAAAAAATCTTGCATACGCGTCAACTAAACAGGCCCACAAGTCAGACCACTCCCTCTTTTTTTTAATAATTTATATATAGCTCATGGCAACTTCTTATGCAATTTATTGCAGTCATTTCTTTTGGTTGGCCAGGGCTAATGTCGCATATTTCTGTGGGTTCCAAACTATTTTTAATACCAAAATGTCGAGCCAGATTTAAAGTACTTTGAAGATATATTTAAATTAGGTTAATGCCTAGTGAAATAGGAATCTGAAAATGTGAAAAAATTCAGAAATTATAAAGTAATTGCCAATTTGTCATGTGTTTTTATATTTACAACCCATTTCATATTACTTTCAAGATTTGCAGGTGTCTTGAAAGAGTTGCAGCCTATTAGGGCGTAGAAGAATAAGTAGGCCTGGATTGGGTATTCTTCAGAAAAAATAAACTGGGCTCATTTTCATAAAGAAAAAATAGCTGGGCTGGTCACATGGTGAACATAAAGTATAAGCCTGGGCTAGACGGGCCACAGCCCAGTTCAAACCCTGCTTCTTCTCAACAATAACAAAAAAAATACTGCTCGAGTAGCTACGTCCCAGGTGTCAGACGATCTTGCGCTGTCCTCTTGTCTATTGACTATATACGCTCACAATGTCATGGGTCCCAGATGTCAGGAAAACACTAGGAGGAAGCATTTTATTTTTCCATACGCTGACGTGGTGGGCCCCTACTGTCATCCTCTCCACGTACTTCTACCGATTCCTGTTGTTTGTTGACCATGTTGACAACGCGAGAGGGCGGTGCCGCGGCGAGCGCACCAAAGCGCATGGAGGACGTCGGCGTTAACGATTTAGGAGATGGTGGGGCGGCGATGCGTGCGCTGAGGCGCAGCCAGCCGTGGGAGGCGGAAGCAGGCGGCCCCGCCGGCGCTTGTTTGGTTTTGGCGGCTGGAGGAAGATAGGACTGAAGAAACACAACAGACTGTAAAAGCAGCAGGAGTACTTAACAACCTTAACTGAAACCAGCAGGGGCACTTAACAACCAAAGCTGAAAGCAGTATGAGTACTTATACAAGTTCAACCGTACAAAGCATGCCTCGAACAGTGCTACTTTGCCTACAGTTAACCAAGGGTGAGGCCGCCAAGCCCCAGGACAAGGCCCAAGCACCACCCCATGCATCCACAACCTTCTGAAAGCGGCTTCATCTCGCAACGTGGTCAATAAACAGGATATTCTCTTTAGAGCCATGGAAAAGCATGAACATAATCTTCTGTCTTATTCTCCAAGATGGACGGGCCTTCATCATTTGAGACCACCCATGAATAAGTATCTTTTCACCTCCAAGGGGAATTGAGTAGGTCGGCATAAACATCATGTTGTGACCAAGCGCAAGTCTGACCCGACCATGGTCAGGCATCTGTATAGGAACAATAGAACTGGGCAGTTCCTATTTCAAGAAGATCACAGCTGTAAAACTGTGTATAAGCAATAGTTCATGAACAACATATATAACAGAAAACAACTCGTACCATAAATTTCTCGACACAGTTGGACCTGTTCAACGAGTGCAGCAGTGGCACACATATCCCACGTGGCCTTCCACCGTTGAAACGCCCCACAAGGACCTCAAGACGATCAATAAAGTGTAGGAACTTGTGGATGTCGATCCAGTCAACTTCAGTGCCATCAGTAACAGCCGAGTTATTACAGAGTAACAAACGAGCAGACTGCTTAACTCTGAAAAAACTTACACGTGCCACCAATTATAAGAAAATATTAGTTAGAAGTAGCATCTTCGTGAGAGATTCGTTGCTACTTCTAAAGTTAAATTGTGATTAGTTAAACAGAATAGGTGGATTAAGAAGTAATCGAGGCAACAAGTAAGAACCAGATACAAAACTAACATGGATGAAGAATTGGAACGACGTCAGGGTGGAAGATCGCGGTGAAGATGAGACCAGGTTCTGCTATTTCCATCAACATTGGTGCGCCAACTTTCAGTCTGTAACACTTGAGAAAGTTTATCCAAGTTCGGCCAAAAAAAGCAGCGATCTTCTTGGTTCATGAACCCAACTCGGAACTTATATCCATGGCTTGTCTTCACTGTGACCATTAAACTAGTGTATTCAGTTATGGCAAGGACGAGCATCTTGAGTACATGTGTTCTGGCAGAGCAAATAATACACTGCAGGAAAAATAATATGAGAACACAACATGTTCAAAAAAAACCATCCTCCCAGATAGAAAAGAAGATTCTAGGAACATACTGTGTGTGTTTCAAAATGTTGTGTTAGGATGAGAAGTAACAAGTGTGGCGTCTCGCCGAGGGCGCAAAAACCTGTAGGGTACTCGCACTTTGGGCACTGCAAATGAAACACACTAGATTCAGTAGGAAGAAAAATGCATCAACGGCGGCGGCTGCCATCCTAGGATTTCCTGCGACCAAGGGACTTGGATTTATCGGGGATGGATGAAGAATTCGTACCTGGTTCTCCATGAAAAAACCCTATGCAATCGCCGAGAGGGGGTTTTCTCTGAACAAGCAGACGAGGGAGAAGGGGATTCAGGCCTAGTGAAATATTGCCGCTTCGTCCGTCCAGCTTACTGCTAAAGCTGGAAAGGGGGGGGGTTGTGATTTGATGGCTCATTGGGCATTACTGCGGTGCTACGATTGGGGTGTGTCTACTGTGAAGTTGTGCACTCTAATTTGTGCATATGGCACGTGGACCCCGTTGCCGGTTGCCCCACATATTAGCGAAAGGAAGTAGAAAGACAGGAGTAACTAGTTACACATAAATATATTTTTTGACAGAGAGATACTCCCTCTGTAAATAAATATACAAATCTTCTATATCACAGATAGGCTCACCTTGCCGAGAAATATACTCCCTCTGCAACGCACGGGCATTATGGGGGTTCAACTTTTTTTATGGGGGTTCAGCTGAGAATATAATACTCAGATAGGCTCACGGTTCTGGACTTTTGGCCGCAGGCCGACCCTACATGTTTGGGGGCCCATGTGTTCTACCTCGGCGCTTTTCATATTGCAAGCGATCGGTACGGCGCTGGTTTTAGATGTTGTCGCAAGGCGAATACACAAAATTGAATAAAGCACGACAGCTGTTGGAATGAAATCGAACGACAGTTCCTAACCAGCAATCAGAGTTGCAATTCTATCAACGATATACCATGTGATAAATAATACTGTCGTACTACTTATACACACAGGACACTTGTTTCACCATGCCAGATTATTACATCAAAATCTCCCAGAGGATAGATCAGTTCGGCAGTTGCGTGCTACTACTGAAGAATTTCAAAGTTGATTTGGACCAGCTCTCCTTGCCGAGAAAGTTCGATTTTGACATCATCCCCTACCGCAAGATATGATTTAGATTTGAACCCTGACCATCCTTTAGCATCAATCATCATGCGACCATCCTTTGTACTTACGGTATATTGAGTAGGTTCATTCACACCAAGGCTGCGCATGGTAAGAGAAACTTGGCCGCGGTCGCCCAGATTGTTGAACGACTCCCTCGTTGCTCTAGGATTTCTCTGTTTGCAAACAAGAAGACATACCCAAACAGTTAGGTCAACACAGTGAATCATGTGAAACAACATGGAAAGAAAAAAGAGCGAAGCACTTGGGCGGCCAATGCTTACCAAGAAGGTGGACATGTCGGTTTTTGTAAGGACTTTGGTATACGAAGTGCGAACTGCAACCCAGTCTGTTGCCGGTGCAAGTGCACGGGCCAGAGCAGATGCAAGTGCAAGTGTTGGTGCAGGTGCCGAAGCCGCTGCTACTGCCGGAGATGGTGCTCCTTGTAGAGCTGGTGCCGGTGTCGGAGCAGGTGCCGGTGTCGATGCTCGATCCTCCGATAGATCAGACTGATCCGCTGACGTGGTCGGTGCCCAATCCTCAGCTAGATCAGACTGAGCTGCTGCTGCTGTCAGTGCTAGAGCAACTGCCAGTGCTCGATCCGTTGCTGAAGGTGGTACCGATGTGCGAGACAGCGGTGATCGTGTCTGGTCTGCTATGATCAGCTTTCTAACTTGACTAGGATCCGTGACCGTGATCCAGTTTTTTTCTTCATTTCTTTTAAACGCGAGAAGGACTAATTCTGGCGTTTTTGTTAAACCAAACTTCAGTTCATCATAGGGATTCAACTTGTACTCAGACAACAGACTGATCCAATTTTTTCCAGTAATATAAGTGATGGATAGTGCCTTCGTTACTGACACGACATAAGAAGTGAAACCTGCAAAATAGCCATCGTAGAGCAAACCAAAGGGTTTATTCTGTGATGAATGTCACATGGCAAAACCTGCATCATAAAATTGCAGGAAAAGAAAGAAAACAAGAGATTAAATCAATAAGATTTAGACAGTAAATCAATAAGATTTACTTGATGTGACACGAGTGAATCCTTACCAGGAAATCACTATGTTGAAGTACTAAACAGAAGATTGATCGTCCAACTACGCGTGGCATGCAGGGGCCTCGCCTACTCCCACAAGCAGGACAATCCAAAGGTCGTGACAAATCGTATGGACCGAACATCCATGGGACTAGAAATCCTGGTGGGTGCGATAAACCCTGCAATGCATACAGATATTGGAGTGTAACCATAATTGATAAACCGTCCTCACAAAAAATATGATCTGGATACTTCAAAATATATAGACCGAATTGAGTGGACAAACATTAACATAGACCGTTCTCACGACTGACCACACACCAAAAGCGGCAGTACTAATAAACAATACAGGGTTCACAAACAAAAATCAAGTACTGAACAATAGTACTTACTACAGACAAGCAAAGTTGCACTAACTAAACTCTGCAGACTATTTCTTGCCACCGACCTACGGGATGAACCCCGCATAACTGACTAGGCCATGGACTTCGTGTGAGATGTCTACATGCACCATCACCATCTTGTCAACCTTGGAGAACCTAACAGGGTGGTCTTTCCACTCATAAACATGATGATGAAGACATGCCGCATCAGATTAGTTGGGAAGCTTTACAAGAACCACACCCTTCGTAATCGAAGGCACAACCAGGAAATTGTTGTGGTCAAGTATAACCTCGAGAACACACCTGACAACAAAGCTACAGGAAAACACTAGTTCAGGACATGTGGCGATATGGACACAACAGCTGGATAGTTCAGCAGTAGAACCCATCATCAGGTCTTCCAGTTCACACGACATGACTTTGAGAACTTCATCTCCACCGCGGACCTGGTTCTAATTCAAACAGAAACCATATTTTATTACTACCTCCGTTCAGAAATATAAGATGATTTTTGATATTATACTCCATATATGACTACATATACGCATAGAAATGAGTGAACAAAGACACTAGAACATGTCTTCAAAGGCATGAGAGTAGAGGGATTACTTCCAATATCCATAACACAAGTTACTGAGGCAAATATACCCTCTTAAAAGGTAGCATTGATGTTCATAAAGTACTCCCCCCGTCCCAAAATTCTTGTCCCAGATTTGTCTAGATACGGATGTATCAAATCACATTTTAGTATTAGATACATCTGTATCTAGACAAATCTAAGTCAAGAAATTTGCGACAGAGTGAGTAGTTGAAAGTAATCTATAAGAAATCAGTGTCAACCTCTCGCATGTTTTGGTCAAAAGAGGAATTTAGAACCGTCATTTGGCACACTAAAATCATATGCATGATCACCCAGAAAGTTGTACTACCAGTACTAGTACTGCGTGTTAGATGAAAAAACACGATCAAGATCGAGAAAAGATCGTCAACAAGAGACATTACCTGGACTTGCTTAATGAGGGATCCTGGAGAGGGGGGCTTGGACAGGGCGATGGCTTTGAGCTTGCCTGTGGTAGTCTCGGCGGGGTGCTTGCGCTTCTTCGTACTAGGAGCCTCGATGGTTTTGGCCAGAGCCATAGACATCACGTCGGCCGGTGCTCCGGCGTCCATCCAAGAGAGGAAGCTGAGAGAGAAGAGTGAAAGGAGGAACGAGATGAGGGAGAAGCGAAGCGAGTGGGGTTTTTCTTCAAGAGAGGAAGCTGAGAGAGAAGAATGAAATGATGGTTGCTTCGTCCGTCCAACTTACTGCTGGAAAGGAGGGGGGTTTGTGATTTGACGGCTCATTGGGCATTACTGCAGCGGTTCGATCGGGGTAGTCTACCATCACTCTACTACAGAGTAATTTAGTGCATGGCTGGTGGACCCAGGTGCTGGCTGTCCCACACGTCAGCGAAAGTGAGTAATTTAGTGCATGGGTGGAGGAGGATCTGCATGGTAGAGCGTGTCCACTATTTTTTTGAAGAAAAAAATGATTACAACAATCGTTTCCACTCTTACGACGGAGAAGTGCGAAACACGGCAGCCACTTGAACATACACAGTGCTCCTAGTACTAGGCATGTGCAGTGGTTCATACGTCGGTACTACACAATCTTATTGCTAGTGTAGTAAGATATGACGATAACAAATGATGTTGTGCGCATGTCAACTACTCCTATATGTAACATAGTATCGCTTTTTCGACTGTCCGGTCGAGAATGAACAGTGAGATCAATGTTAACAGAACTAGGTCCACAACGCACGAAGAGTACGGTGCTACAGTACTCCATGAAACATGAACCATATGAAGCACAAATAGTGTTAGGCAGGGTGCATGAAGGGTGCACGGGATGTGAGCAAAAGTTCCCTTCTCAACCCACTTTTGGGTGTTTGGCAGAGTGCATGAAGGGTGCATGAGTCCACACTAGTAGGTTGACAAAAATACACGAAGAGGAAACAACTATATTGAGATGAGAATGCAACCAAACACACCCACACGCTTTGTGCTACAGTGACTAATCTGCACCGTCTGAGTTTGATCCAATGGTCATGTTGCGTCGAGACATGGACATGCCCATGCAGAGGGCGCCTAAACACCACCGAAGTCCCTTTGCTTCTCAAGGTGCACGACGTTGGTGATGCAGGGTGCAACCGCCCGCAGAGCCCGCTCCCGGTCGACGGGAGCCAGCTCATCAAAGACGTCATCTAATGGCACGAATGGATTCCGGTGATGGAGCCCTGAAAGAATTCGCTCGGCAATGGTGATGGCAGCCCGCAACCCCTCCTTGTCCAGCTTAGCCCCCACCATCGCGCGGAGACGGCTCAGCTCCTCGAAGATATAGGTGAAGAAGGAGACCAAGTCAGGAAGCCGCAGCTCGTTGAAGTCGACCGGGTGGTCGAACGGGTTTAGCCCGACGGCCGGCATCATCGCGCTGGCATGACGGTAGGCATCGCACAACCGCAACACGTGCGTGGCAACTTGGTTCACCAAGTAGCTGAGGCGATCCTGGACCTCGCCACGATCTGCCCGCTCACACTCCCGCCGGCTCCCCTGACGGCCTATCGTATCTCCCGCTTTCTCCAGCAACGCCGCCGATGCCTCGAGCATCTTTGTGGTGGACGCCCGCCGCTTTTGAAGCTCCGTGAACTCCCGCACATAACGGAGGAGCATGGCACTCCTATCCTCCTTGAGCTCATGGAGCTCCACATCCTTGGCCCTGAGCTCCGCATCCTTGGCATGGAGCTCCTATGTCAGGCACCTCACCTCGGACTCCGTGATCTGCTGTGCTGCCATGGCACCAGGTAGAAGCAATGGTGAGAGGAAGCAAAGGGGGTGAAACGGCTGAAAGGCAATGCAATATACAGGAAGGCGGAGGGAGCCTGCCGAGGAGCGGGGAATCTTTTGGTTTTCACCACGGTAAAACACCAGTGGACGACTTCTCACAGTAGGGAGCAGCGGGTTTTACAGGCGGAGTCATTGTGACTAATTACTGCCGCGCCTGCTCCCGTCAATCAAAAAATTAAAAATCCTGCCGCACCTGCTCCCATAAATCAAAAAATTAAAAATCCCGCCGCACCCAAACACCAGAGCAACGCCGCGGTGGATATTTAAATTTACCTGCCGGCAAGTAGATAAAAAAGGGGTGAAAAAACAAATGTGGCGGTGGCCTAGCTAATCGGTCGAACTAGCCCACTAGCTAGCCACCGTGATTCACTGATGTACTCGGCGGGAAAGGTGGTCTTTCGTGATTTGACAACTAATTTACTTGCTTCGGTGCTACGACCGAGGAGGACCTAGAAAACGCGCGGTAGGGCGTCCCATGTCAGGAAGAATATATGCGTGCACCACCCGGGAGGACCCTGAAACCATGCGGTCGGGTGTGCCACGTCTCGGCACGGAGGAAAAATGTGCGTGTAAAAATATACTGTATCAGACGTAGTACCTATGGTTCGACCTCGGGACCCAGCCAGTCGGTCGAAAACACCCCACTAGCCACACAGCTTCATCATGCAAACGTGGTACAGAGGATAGATGTGGTTAGCTCCGTCTCGACCAGCCACAACGTTTCTTACTCTAGACGATTCTTCTATTTTCCAAGCTTTTTTAGTTGTAATAACACCACGGCAAGCTAGCACCGCTCTTCGTGTGTGCCCGTGCAAAGGTTAGACGATGGATTGAAGAGAGATTGAGATCGCAGACCTGGGACCCACCAGTAAGTGAGACAACGGTCATGCATGTGTTGACGAGGCACTCCCTCTACTCTACTCAACGCAAGTACTGTATAAAATTAAGTTATGGGACAAAGCCAACAACCGTTTGTTTTTTCAGGCTATCGACTTACGCTTTGTAGTCCAGGTTGCCAGTTCGAATCTCGTCTTTCAGATTTGTTAGTTTTAGGTACAAATTTGATTAATGACAAGTGGGACCCCCGTGTATTGTTCCGATATTTCAGTGTATGATGGAACAAACACTTTACGCGGTTAGACAAGTAACAGCATGATTTACATGTATTTTGCATGTTTACGAACAAAAATGACAGCGGCATAGAATATCACATCCACCCCACAGCTTAGATACTATGGTGATACGAGTTTTTACACCGTTGGAAGTGAGATCCAATGGCTTGGGAGTAGTCTTTGTAATTATGCGCAATTTCCAAACTCTCCAAAGGTTTTTTTTTGCAAATAAAACATTCAGGCCCCGTGTGTGCCACTGCATCTTCGATCCAACGGCTCCGTGTTGCTCATATTAGGTGCTCCCCGTAGCTTAATTACCCGCTACGGTGATATGAGCATCTAGGTTGTATGATCAGTGATCAGATGGCACATGTGTAGTACTTGTACTTTCTGCGCATTTCCCAAACTCTATCAGTCATATATTGCAAAAACATTCAAACCTCCTACTGTGGGCCGTTAGATCTCAGTGAACTCGTATCACCATAGAATCTACGGTGCGGGAGCACCTCATATTCTCCCGTGCGAGAAAACATAAGGTGCTATCGCAGCTTGGATGCTACGGTGATACGAGCTTGGAGGTCGTTTGATCTGAGATCCAATGGCATCTGAGCAGTCTTTGTGCTTGTAAGCAGTGGCCGAACTCTTTTGGGGCTTTTCTGCAAAAAACCATTCGAACCACCGAGGAGGTGTTGGGTCACAAATCCAACGCCTCCGAAGAGCTTGTATCACCAAAGCATCTAATGTGTGGTAGCACATGATATTCTTACATACAAGAGAATATGATGTCCTCCTTCATCTTGGATGCTACGGTGATACGAGCTTCGAGGTCGTTGGATATGGGATCAAAGGGCATCTGAGTAGTTTTTGTACAAATTGTGTGCAATTCTCAAACTCATCAAGGTTTCCTGCAAAAATATTAAGACACATCATGTGAGCTGCTATATCTCAGATCTACAAGCTCCAAGCAACTCGTATCGGCATATAGCATCTAAGGTATGGGGGCACATGATATTCTCCCGGGGAGGAGGGGTGGGGGTGCACAACCAATCGGTGGTTGGGAGGGTGGGGACAAATATAATCTAAACAACCCTAAACAGAGCTCCACAATTTTATCTAAGGTCGAGGGGTTGACCCCCGACAATCATAGCTCCGCCTAAACACAACATTTGCATGTACTGTAGTACTAGACTTAATATTCATGTTTCAGTTTCATGTTCATTTTAAATATTGAACTGAGGACCATGGATGTCTTACATTTTACTCCCTTCGTTCTTAAATATTAGTCTTTTTAGAGGTTTCAAATGGACTGGCACATACGGATGTATATAGACATATTTTAGAGTCTAGATTCACTCATTTTGCTCCGTATGTAGTCACTTGTTGAACTCTCTAAAAGACTAATATTTAGGAATAGAAGGAGTATTTTTGAATTCGTGTCATACATTCATGGTTTGGAAAAATAGATGCACTATACTTATTGGATTGTTGTTGTGTTCGTGCGTGTGTCTCTGTGTGTGTGTGGTCATATGCTTGCTACATACAAATTTTTCTCACCTCCATATTGTTCATCTTTTAAATTTGAATTTGCATTGGAAAACTTACTAGGGATACCATGAAATGTGAAATCCACGTTGAGATCACTATATCACAAACTCACTCTAATTCAACAACTCGTCATAAATCAATTACCACGTTGAGATTAGTATTTGCAAGGAAAATACGGGTATTGTAATACACATAGATTCATTCGGCAATTTAAAAGGTTCCTTTCGTATTCTCGAATGGTAGGACCCAACGGCGTACCAGCCAGACCTTGGCTCGTGTTGATCCTAAAAAAACCGGGCTCGTGTCCTTCGGTGGCGTGCGTGGTACGCACATTAGGCAACCCCAACCAGTCGAGCCTCAGCGTTTCAAGTCGAAATATCTGGCGGCCAGAATTCCAGCCCTAGGAAATTCCCCTCATGTCCCCGGTCCATAATGACTACCGATGAACAACGGAGGGATGCTTTAGTAACTAGACAACGTTACCTACCGTGCCGAGCACGGTTCAATTCCCTCGGTCGCCGCTCGTCAAGGTCACCCATCAACTGCATTGCCTAGTACTACTACTACTACACCAGGATGAGCACAGAATTGAGCCCGTTTGTTCGTGCCTAGTACTTGAGTTAATATATCAGGTAATGCACTGGTATGGAGGGATTATCCTTTTACTCTGCATATATAACTTGTCTGAAGTCTAACTAAGCAAAATGTTTGACCAAATCCTTTCTTAAGAAATACAACAGGACAGATGTACGGCTTGAAAATTTATTGCATGATACAGGTTATGATATTGTTTCGACTCCTGAATCTTAAATTTCAGAAAATCCAAAAGTGAGCATAAATTCTTGAAACTGGGCATGGTCATGTGATATGGCACAAATATTACTTTGTAAGTTTTTTCTTCAAGACAAGCTGGTTATGACAAGTTGCGCAAATGAAGAGCCAAGGTATTTTGGAACAAAGACCTGTCACGTTAAGGCGAACACTTTCACTATTGAAACCGTGGGCGTTTACGTGCTGCGACGTGTCCCGGCTTCTCATCGGCAGGTGCCGTCCGAGCAAGTGTGTGAGTCCACGGGAGGCGTGCAAGGAGACTGTTGCGCCGGCTGTCAGGGAGGCGTGCAAGCAGACCGCTGTGCAGGCTCACCGGGAGGCGAGCCCTTTGACCAGGCTCCGCCACCCACCGTCGTCCCAACTGCTCCCACTTTTTTAATGTCGCTGGCGCCGCAGTTTAAAATCAACCCCGCACTAGCCGGTATCGCTACAATCTTCTCTCTTCCTCTCCGATTCTCTTGTCGTCTACCTCCAACTAGCCTGACCTAAACATATGCCATACCGCATCACGATGGTCTGCCCTTAGTGTTCCAGTTTCCTGAGGAAGACACCCAGCCGGAGTCTCAAGAACATAAGGCGCTTTGGGATAAGCTTGAACTGGCCTTGCGGGAAGACGCCGCGCCTGTCCCCGCTCCCGTTCCGCCTCCCGTCGCCCCGACTGCGCCAGCGCCCATCCCCATGGCATTGATGGGCTGGGAGCCACACATTGTTGCCGAGCTTGATCCCACGGGGTTCCACAATGTCCCCGCCGACTTTCACGCGCCCGTGCATCTACCAGCGCATGCGCCTGCGCGTGCACTGACGCGCATGCCCGTGCCGGTGCCCGTGCACCTGCCAGCGCATGCGCCTGCGCGTGCACTGACATGCGCGCCCGTGCCGGTGCCCGTGCACACGAATGTCTCTGCCGCGCCGTTGACAGCGCCTGTCCCCGCGCGGGTGCCAGTGCCCCCCTCAGCGGCATGGATGGCCGCCGTCGACCGCTTCCTTGCACCAACGCCAGTCGCCTCCTCCCGCCAGTTGACTCGCTCCGAAGTCCAGAACATTTTGGCCTTCCTTGAAGCTAGGCCAACGTCCAGGAGTACGCCAACAACGGCGCAAGACGCCGCCGTCGCCGTCGGTCAGTGGCCCGACGACACACAGAGCACGACAGAGGAGCCGCTTCCCACCGCGAGACGCCCCCGCCGCCGCCGCGTAATCTAAATTTGCCATGAAAAACGTTCGGATTGCCATGCTTAAAATCCGAATGTTTATCATTTCCGTTTATTTTATATCGATCGTCGTATAATTTAAAGTCGGAGTCAGACTGAACGAAATCTATGGTTTGATCGATTGAATGTTCTGCTAGAGCCGTATCAAATTAAATATAAAACGTCATCAAGCCACATGTATTCCTTGTCATCCAACGACCTAGACTGCTTCAATGTCGAGCGCTCAACACGTTTAGCGTGCAGTTAATTTCATGCCAAAAATAGTGCTAATCACATAACAACACGCAAATAATATCCTAGTACTTAATATCCGCATGCACTTAATATACTTCCAAATTAACGTGCATTGCACGTACACACTGACTAGTGCTGCTAGTACGTGAAACTGGTGCCGTGACTTGTGAACGCGTCCAGATATGGTCAACGGCAACATCGCCCGCGAGTTCTTCCTGTTTGCCCGTGCGTCTAAACGCAGAAGGGGAGGAGAGAGAGAGAGAGCACACATGGAACCCACCAGTAAGTGAAGGCGAATAGTACTAAAAATAATATTACATGTTATCCATTAATTAGGCTGTGGTAATATAAAAACATTATGTGAACAAAGGGGGTACAACAAACATTGCTATTCTACGTATGTTGCCTATTGACGTGCGGCTTGAAGGCCCGGTCGCATGTTCGATCCTCGTCCTTTATTTTTTAATTTGTATATGGGTCCAAATTTGTTTCATGACATGTGGGCCCCTCGGTGTGTAGTTTGTAGCACTTTAATTTGTGGGTCGAAATTTGTTCCATTCCAAGTGGACTATCGGTGTGTAGTTTTGTAGCTTATTTATAATAATTAAAGAGAACAACATAGTTTTTTCAATAATACCATGGTGCGACGTTGAAGGCGAGAAAGGACGTGCGAGAGAGCGATGACCGAGCCAGAGGGAAATCAACTAGGGGAGTTGCGTGGGTTGCAACGGTGTTTGGAGTAGTTGTGGGCCGAATGCTACGAAAATATAATCTAAACCGACCGGAATAAATGCCTACACAAATTAATCCAAGGTTGGAGTGCCCCTCGCAATGTAAATAGCTCCGGCTTTGCGAGGGATGGAGAGGTAGTAGCTTCAACGCGTGGAAGATACGGTGTGAGAAAGCGAGGTCAATCGAGAGACATATAGATAGAGAGACAAAGTGAGTGTGGTCCGACATTCATTGAACAAATATATATGCTCTGGAGAGATATTGTCCGATTGAGCTTTTGGCAAGGGTGAGGGCTGTAAGATAGAGCTTGAGAGATGATCCAGTCACAGACGTGTAGATATATTTTGTGCGTGGGAGGAAGCAAGGTCAACCGATCACATAGGGTCGCCGTGCGATCGAAAGAGTGAGACGGGTTGGAGAGAGTGACCTAGATAGACAATGTGCGTGAGAGAGTATACAATGTGAATAGGTCGAATTGGGCTCAAACATGGTGATATATCGTTTTTGTCCGAGAAAGAGCGAGGTCAATCGAGACATACAAGAGAGAGAGAGAGAGAGAGAGAGAGAGAGAGAGAGAGAGATTGAGTGAGCGTGGCCCACCATGAGGTCGAAAGAGTGGCGGCGGCTTGGATGGACTGACCTAGATAGACAATCTGCGTGAGAGAGTATAGAGTGTGTCGATCGAGGCCCGAACAGGGAGATATATCATTTGTGTGTGAAAGAAAACGAGGTTAAACGAGACTCAGATAAAGAGAGCGAGATTGAGAGAGTGTGGCCCGCCGTGCGGAAGAAAGAGTGAGACAGTCTCGAGGGAGTGACCTAGATATACAACGTGCGTGCGTGCGCACGAGAGGTTGGGGGGGATAGATAGGCAATGCATGTATTTAGCGCGAGAGGGTGAGAGGGAGAGGGTGAGGGAGAGAGAGAGAGAGCTCGGCATGGGGTGCAATGGCGGGTGTGTGAGGTAAATACATTTGGTAACAGAGTGGAAAAAGGGGTTGTGTAGTTGAGAGACTTAGAGATCGAAACATGGAGAGAAAGAATGAACGTGTGTTGGAAACCGATAGCTTCCTAAGGTGGTTAGGAGAGGAAGATTGACCGATACAGGAAGTATGTAGCGTTTGTGCGGGGGGGGGGGGGCTAAAAACAACATTTGAATGTACATAGTACGAGACTTAATATCGATGTTTCAATTCGGTGTACATTGTAAGATTTGAACCGAGGACCAGGCATACGGGTAATTATTTCGAATTCGTGCCATACTAAGTTTCGAAAAGTTGACATTGACTCAATTTGTTGTGCTATTTTGTAGGTCATATGTTTGAATCCATCCAAAAGTTTTCTCACTACCATGGTGTTCATCATATACATATGAATTTGTATTAAAAAAGTAGCATGGATACAGTGAAATGCGAAATCCACGTTAGAATTGGAGATCGCTACGTGACACACACTCTAATTCAAATAACTAACTACGTGACACACACTCTAATTCAAATAACTAATTATGTGACACACACTCTAATCCACGTTAGCGTGGGTACCGTTTCGATTTTTTTTCAAATAACTCCTCATTAATTAATTTATAGTACTCCCTCTGTTCACTTTTATAAGACCTTGAAGACATTTCAGACAATGTGCAAAACAGTTCATTTTAAGTTGTCTGAAACGACTTACAAAAGTGAACGGATGGAGTATCTCGTTTCGAATGACTAATTATTGCAAGGAAAACACGGGCATGGTAATACATACAGATTCGTTTGCAAATGAAAGAAGATTCGTTTGCATTCTCAAATGTAGGCGCACCAGGCAGACCATGGTCGTGTCGGGGTGGACGCTGCTTCGGTGCCTTAAAGGCAACTGCCTTTGGGTCACTGACATGTGGGTCATCCACCTGTTGGGCCCACATGTCATGGACACAAAGGCAGGTGCCTTAAGGCACCGAAGCATAGTCCTGCCGGGGTGGTCGCGTGTGTCGGACGGACGTGTAGCACCCAGCCACCCACCCACCCCCCTCAAAAATGACGACAACAAAATAAGTTCGCGCTTCCATATTTTGGATTGAAATATCTGGCAGCCCCAATTCTAGCCCTGCAAAATCTCTCTTCTCCACCTTCCCCTTCCGCGCCTAGATTGCTCAAATCCCTAATTCGCCGCCAACCCAAGCAAAGTTTGAATCGCCCCTCGTCTCGTCTCTTTCCCCACCGTTCCCCACCTCTGTGCCAGACGACGACGACAAAGACGACGGTCGCGCTTCACCACCGCACCGGAGCTACCTCATCTACGCCCTCGTCCACCGCACTGGGTGGTCCACCGACAACGTCGGCCACCGCAACCGACGTGCCTCACAGACACCGAGTTCCACCACATCAGGTGCGCTTCACCGACGCTGTCTCTCAGCTCAAAGGGGCTACTTCACCGAGCACATCGTCGCACCTCCGCCCCCCGAGGCCGTTGGGGCTTCACCAACGGTCTCGTACACCGCATCATCGCTCTCCACTGCCACTCAAGATCTACATCCGTGCGCGGCCAGCCAACGCCAGCGCATCACCCTCATCGGCTCTGAAGTGACCCGCACTCTAGCTAGGAGAGCATGCCCAAATGCCGGCCCGAACTAGGTATCAACACATCACTCCCTTGTGCACTGTTCCACGATGTTTGGATATCCTTTCACTGCTCTCTTAGCTTACATACCTATGCAACTCTGACTTTAACTCTTATTTCTTCGGGAGATATCATCTGAAACAAGCAAATCCATTTTTAGCGAAGCATGACGGCGTTACGGGATCTGGTACACATCCTGTGCACCTGTATAACCTTGTAAGTATCTGTCCTCCGGTACAACATCAAGGTCGATTCCTCTTATTTGATCAACCATTCATCGTGTCAAAAATTCAGAGGGGGATGCAAGGAGCACAAGGCCCGCACATCCAAGCAAGTGGTAACATGGACTTGTACATGGAAAATCCCAAGCGCAAGCAGAGCTGCAGTGAGCCTGTACAACGAGCTAGTGTAAGTCCCTGCATTTCATTTAATTCGTACTGGCATTCGTGTATGATTTGTGTGTAGTGGCTAATCCACGAATTCAAGTTACCGGGGGCGAACATTTAACTTAAAAAATACGAAGGCACTTGCACTCCGTAAATCAACATAACTTGAGAAATGTGAAGCTACATGCACTTTGAAAACTAGCTAATGATCCAAATTAGTTTAGATTATAAACACTAAATGATGCAAGCACCAAAAAACACAAAATGCAACATGGTGTACAAGGACTACAAACATGGTCTGTACCTGCTTGAATTATTCGTTCTCTGGC
The DNA here is from genome assembly GCF_018294505.1 of Triticum aestivum. NCBI lineage: Eukaryota > Viridiplantae > Streptophyta > Magnoliopsida > Poales > Poaceae > Triticum > Triticum aestivum. Next base: position 92,102,717 of record NC_057804.1, read on the forward strand.
TGAAAATATCGAAGTGTAATTGCACGTATAACCAGTGCGCAAACTACATATCAATATATCTATCATGCACAAGTATGCCAATAGTTTCAAACAACAGATTAGAAAAGTATTTATGCTATGTTGTCATGATACGGGGACTTTCTGGTAGATGGCCTCGACGTTTCCTCAAGCTATGAAAATGCACTATATTTTGCTTGTCATCAATGCCTGCAAATCTCTGTCTCTCTCAACATAGTAGATCATCATTAGACACTAAATCCTTCAATGAGCTTGCAAAATGCTTGCATTAGATCCCTCATTAGACACTGTATGTTCATCACCAGGAGCATGTAAAATGTTTGCATCAAATCCTTCATTAGCAGTCTGTTCATTAGACTCTTCAGGCTCAAGAACAACATGAGCTTGTATGTTTGCACCGGAAACTTGATTAGATACACCAGATTCAGTCAGTTCAGTATTGATTGGGAGAGTTATAAAATAAGTAGAAATTGGTTTCATTTTCTCATAGATTCCCTACATACAAGTAGTTTTACAACACTGTCAGGTTTAACTATTGGCCAGAAATTGAAGAGTTGAATTAGATATAATCAGGGATGTGATGTACCTGCTCGTTGCGCATGCTACTCTTGCAAGCTGCAACTGTCGGTTTGCACAAGCTCGATGCTATGCCCGTGCTACCGCCGCTGCCTCCCACGCAGGCTACACCCAGGGTTGGATCTTCATCTTCTTGTCCTTCCGCTCGCTTGAAGCTCGGCGACCACCCTCCAACGAGGGCGCGAGGAAGTGCTGTGTCGGTTAGTCCAACATCGGCTAGGTTAGGAGTGAACCACACTGGAGGCTAGAGCGAATGAATTGGGATTTTTCCTGCTGTTAATCGATATGGGAGGCGCTCGTTTGGGTCACGAGCCTGCTATAGGGCCTACCTTGCACTTATGTTATTGGCACATCCAAATTGAAACATTTTTCTTCATTTTTTACATTGCCTGCTCGTGCTATGGGACGGACAAAACTAGCGTGGGCCAACCTGGACGACTCAAACTAGGTGCACATTTTCCAGCCACCTGAGGCGGTAGCCCATACAAGCCCCTATGGTGGCGTCGCCCCTTTTTGCGTGTATGATTGGATACTGAAAAATATTCCAGTCGCGCTTTTGATTTACCCACAGAATGGTTGAATTGCTTGTTTCTATGAACTAAGTTTGCCAATAATGTGAAGGATGCCAGTCTTTTCATCCTATTGTAGAGCTTAGATCTCGATATGCCAAAAATAATCGCATGAAATATATAGTAAAAGCCAGTGTGATGTGTGTGGCTACAACTAGTCTGACTACACGTCCTCATATAACATATTGAGGACGCACCATCTTAGCAGATTAACCATTCGACTTACCCATGCAGTGTGGGAAGAAAGAAGTATTGGGACTGCGTACCCAAGCAATTGATGCCATGGACTCCTTCGTACAACCTTGTAAGCGAAAATGAAGTTGCAGTGTGCCTGTACAAAGAACTAGCGTAAGTTCAGTTACCTGCTTCTCGGAATTTCAGTTAGCCACTTATTGCAAAATTGTTCAATTACGTTGCTTGGCTTAATTTAGTTTGCTACTGATTACATAATACCACAGCATGTTAATCATATTGTAGACTGCGCCTATCTATGTGTTTGATACTTAGTGTTAAGAATTACCTGTTTGCCTTAACTTAAATATCTACTTGTTTGTTTAACTGCTTTGCTGCTGTAACAGCGGGCTACAATGATGTTAATAACTACTTTTCAGCATCCAATTGAAACTCTTTAATTCCTTGTTTGTTTAACTGGTTTGCTGTTATAACTCCCAGTTGATATGTTTTGCTAACTTCAACTTTTCTGAATCCAATCGGAACTTTAATGGCAAAACAGGTTAGCCCAAGATCAAAGAGGGAGGTCCTCATGGACGTTGCATCATCCCACAGTAGTGGCACCGGCCCAATTGTGCATTATGAATTGCCAACTGCTGATGCTCTAGAGGCTAAACTAGTGGTAGAAAGAGATTCTGCTTCTGCACTTAGAGATGAAGTTGACATGTTGAGGAAGCAAACAACACAATCACAAGCAGTACTCAAGACAACCATTAAATATTTGGTGGATTTGAAAACAAAGCAAGCTGAGACTGACCAGATTGTTAAGGTCCCAAAGGAAAAAAGGAAATTAAATTTCTACTTGGTAAATCATAGGTGAAATGTTCTTTCCATCGTTGAATAACCTTTGTGTTGTCTATTCATGTAATGAATCAAACCATTTGTTTTAGAGATCATGTAATAATTGTTTTTTTGGTTTGTAATTTTATTTGAGCATAAGTCTATATTAATTTATAAGACTCAGAGACATTTCATTTGGATTGTTGTGCCAGACCTACAAATATGCCAATTGGGCTAAATGTGCATTCATCAATAGTATAGTATAGATGGACCATAAGTGGCACGCATCGGAAAGGGCCAAGATGCTGGCTAAAAAAAGGATGCTGTTGTAGCCAAAAAAAAGTACAGCGACCTGGCTTATGTATGTTAGTTGATATTATTGATCCATATACTCTATAAGTGTTTATATGTCTGTTAGTTCTATAAATTCTTGCTTGATTGACTCGGTATTTGAATCTTGATACATCTCTTGTGTACATATCTAAATGGGAGTACACATTATGCTGCGTGTGACATTTGAGTTGGACATGAAGTGTTCCAAATATTTGAATTCACCTTAAACTGGATTCTAGATTCTGAATTTGAGTATTGGCATTTGTAAACCATATTCATATATGACAGTGGAATACATCTTTGTCGTCCTTTTGAAGATATATAAAAAACACATAGAATGATTTATAAAGATTCATATAGGAATACAAAATGGATTCGAATTTAGTTGCCAGGGTAAACGTGGATGCTTATTGTCCCAAAATTCGAAAGAAGCGGCAAAATGTCCACTCCCACGTCGGCTGCCCGAAGCAAAGTGTTTGGGAGATGGAAATTACTGTCTACCCACTACACGGACAATCCATCGGCCCGATTTCCACTGCTCTAAATAGGGGTAGGTTAGTAACTTCAATTAGACGTGACACGACCTCCTCTAAGCCCATTCCGATATAGTGGGCGTCAAACATGGGCGGCAAAACACATTTGATTCAAGCTCATCCGAAATACCTCTGTTTCTCCCTCCATTCCCCATTCATACACGGTGGGCGGCAAAACAAACTCGACTCGGCCGAAATCAATGTAGGCAAATATTTTCAATAGGGACAGGTTTGTAACTTCACTTAGACGTCACACATCCACCCTACCTGTCAGCCCCGTCCGTACACCGTGGGCGCCAAGCATGGGCGCGAACCACCCTCTCCTCGCCCGAAATCGCTCTGGGCAAATATTGGCGAGATGCGAGATTACCGTCTTATCCCCAACCGACGAGACGCCCAAATTTTAAACGGGGGCTAAGTTCGTAACTTTCCCATATTTCAGACAGGCGCGTCCCAAAAACATGGTTCCTCGTACCTCTCCCTCCATTTTCCCATTCATACACCGTCCGCGCTAGAACACCCCATCCCCACACCAGCCTCCGTCTGCCACCGCATCCATTGCCGCCGTTTTCCACCACATCCATCACCACCGTCCTCCACCATGCCAGAGCGCCTACCAAGACCGCGTCGTCCACTGCTAGAGATGGACATTTCTCATCCATGGCGACGGACCATTAGCCTTGCATCGCATCCTCTCGCTTCATCGGCGCCGTCGTCCTCTTTGCCGGGGCCGCTCACACGACCTTCTCTTCCACCGTAACGGGACTTATCCCCAATGCACCCTTCTACCATTGCAGATCTGCTTCAACGCCACCGACAGCCATCGCACCCCCGATGCCTACACGGTGCCGCAAGAGAGGTGGTACTTCATATCTCCTCAACTTTTTGATCTCAACCAAAAAATAGATCTTAACTTGGTTACTATACTTTATTTTTAGCTCTTAGAATTTAGTTCTTAGTTCGAAGCAAACAATGGATGCTAAATATCATTTCTCCCGTTTGCAGCTTCAAATCTGCCATTGCACAGCCATAATACAGTTTAATTGATCATGCTTAGGGTTTAATTGATCATGTTGGTTCCGTGGTGGTTTCTTTAATAGAAATCGAAGGGGAAAGCATCTTTTACTAAAAAAAAATTCTTAGAGTTTACCCCTTTTATGATCACTATACGATCAGAATACGTGCTTCGTGTCATAATAATAGTGCTCCACCCATCAAGCTAAACAAGCTTAGTTGTTCAAATATGAATATGATATTATTAAAACAGAGTTATTTAATTGGTCAGCTAAATGTTCCTAAATTAGTTTCGAAAATGCATGTTCGCCGCTTGGGTATGTATCTCTACAGGGTGCCCACGGTGGGCCGGCCCACCCTGGGATTTTGGGTCGTCCCAGGCCCTGATTCCCCTTTGTTCTACTGCGCGCTTCCGATCTCTACTCGCCCCCAGCCGCCTGCCTCGCCGGCGACTTGCCGTCCCCGGACGGCATTACTCTAGGAGGAGATGTCGGACTAACAGGAGGCCAGGAGCCGCTCGCCCAACAGCGTCACCGCTGCCCGGGCGCGCCGCCGTGCCTACCTTCCAGTCCGTTCAGGGCTCAGGCATGCAACACCCACCCAGCCAACCCGATTTATCCTAAGATACGTCCTCAACACTCAGCAGCCACTCCTCATCACCCATTTTCTAATTGATTCGTTACTCATTAGGCAGGACTGTCATTAGGGTTTGTTGTGTGCTCAGTGCTACCTACACTTAATGGTTCAGATGTATTTCGGTAATCTTCAGTACCTCTAAAGTTCATAGGGTTTTCAAAATTCTGTCCCTTGGAACAAACACTAGTCATTTTGGATTGTTGGTCGCAGTGACATTGACCCAGATTACTACTGCAAGCCAGGTTTGTTGATAATTTTACTTGTCTTTCTTACTCATTCGATATAATATCCAATTATTCACGTCGATTAGTTGCAAACAATAAGTGCTAGAGAAAGTTCTTCATTCAGATTTTGGATGGTCTCTTACTGCAGTTACAATTCTGCATACTTGTCCTAGTAAGCTCGCAAGTAAATGATTGATTCACTACATCTATGCTTGCCTTGTCATATTTGTTATCAATATTCTTTTAGGGTGGACCACCCTGTTTCTAAATACTGGAACCGTAGACATGAGTGAATAGTATTTCTCTATGTGATCTCTTCCGTCATGTGTGGGCAACGAACACTACATTGTATAGAAAGAAAGTGTCATTCCCATCTTTTACATAGGTTTCGATCTTTTACATGGAATACAATCTGCCTACTTGCTTTGTGTCGCACTACCAACACTCCACCCTTGAAGCTAAACATTATGCCACTCATAATTGCTTAGTTTATTTGTTCAAATACGAATTCCATATGATTCTAATGTTCCTACTTCAGTTTTGAAATGTGTGCCTGCCTGTTATAGAGACATAAGGGGTTTGTATTTCTATGTGTGGTCTGGTCAGCACTGTTGGGGAGGTGAACTTTGCATATGTAGGGGTTTATAGGGAGACACTCTCCGAGTTGAATCCGTAATGCATTCCATAGATAATCTGACTACTTTTTATGTTTTCATGAATCTTAGATTCTGAACAGCATCATAATGATTATGAGCTTGCGCGCATGAAAAGAATAAAGCAGAACAATGCCATGGCTGTCAAACTTGGCATTAAGGGACTGAAATCAAGTCTGGATGCAATGCAATGCAAACGCTCTCCACCTACAGATTCATGCTCAGAATATGATCCTAACAGTGATTCTAAGCTAGAGGGAGACCTAAGTCAATGTAGCTCCCTAGTGGAGGAGTCAGAGGAAGATGCCCTATCTTATTCACCCATCAAGGTACTTGCTCTAACTTTCCAAGGTTACATTGCTCGCACATATCTTGCAACTGATGCTCTACATTGCTTCTACTTTGTTGAACTACCATTAGCTTAGTTTACATATCGTGTATGTGAATACGCCCAGCCTATCCATTTTCAGTACATATTCCATCTATCACCATACCATATTTATCCATTCAAATGTTGTTCTTGTGTATCAGACGTTCAAAAGGAACAGGGCGATTGCTGATCGTGGAGGAGCACAAGGAAAGTATTTGGAAAAGGTAGTGGCACCTGATAAATCAAATAGCCCATTAGGTGTAGTTGCAATATCACCTGACCCACAAAACACCCCAACTCTAGCAGACTCTAGCCCTACTACACTAGTCATTTCTGATGCCCCAACTCAGCACACCCCAACTGCAGCAAACAGTATGATTATGCCAGTTGACATAGCACCATCTTTACGATGCAAAACCCCCATTCCAGCAAAGAGTACACCAAATCCAGTTGCCAAATCCCTTTTCGAACCAGAGAGAGCCCCAATTGCAGCAAATAGGACCCCTGTTCCATTTCTTCCTAGTTTAGAAGATGAAGCTTATGTTGTTGTCAGGAACTTTGTGCGCATCTTACCTTCATGGAAAGATTATACCGCAGACACAGAACAATTTCCAGTCTTCCTCCGCAACTTACGCGTAAGTAATGTACTAATGTTATTCATGGTCATTATTGCATATGTTTCTGCTGACAGAAGACACAAGATTTCATTATTTTAAATAGGCAAGGAGCAAACTAGATTGTGATGACGAGCAAGGGTTGGTTGCGCTTTTCAAGCACTCGTTGATGAAGTATCGTTCCTACCTGAGGCAAGCGCACTTCGATGGCAAGCCTCTGAACGAAATTTCTATAAAGTCTCCGGTGCTACATTTATCCGACGGTGACTGGAATAATCTTGTTACACATTGGTCTCGGCTGCAGCGTAAGGTACTGTCTATGATATCACATCACAATTTGAACTACATTTCTGCATTTGCCTTAATGTCTCACTTGTACGAAAACTGTTAGCAGAAGAACATTCATTCTCAAGGGACCACAAAATCTCGCAACTATACTGCACACTGCATTGCTTTTGTGAGTACCTCTTGCCCTGTATGATCATACTTACTTTCACAGTTGTTTGATTATGTAGCATCACTGCACATGTTAGCCTCGTAATCGTCCATTTGGTGGACATTATAAGATCCGTGTGGACTCTTACATAAATTTAGAATCAACCCAATGCTTTTGAAGAGGTTTAGCTCTGCAGTCCTCTTGTAAGGACTGAACGTGGTCTATCACTGTACTTACATTAACAGCTACTCCCTCCGTCCCATAATATAAGAACATTTTGTATAGTACACCGGTGTTCAAAACACTCTTGTATTATGGGAAGAGGGAATGGTTCATTTTGTAGCATTCTGCATCTTATCTCCCTCGCCCACCATTTACTAAAAAAGATTAGATCTATATTTAATCTTACCAACAAGTAGAATACACAAACAATGCCAGTGCAGAAGTGTAGCCCATTGCTCTTGTTAGTACATTTTGTCCTATAACGCTTGTACTTCTAGGGATTGGTAGTTGATTCTGTAGCATCAATCTGCATCTTATCTTCATTATCCTCTATCCCTTCTAGTATTATCATATCTATAATTACTCTCTACAAAATGTAGAGTACAGGCAATGCTTATGAAGAAGATTCTGTGCTGAAATTCTTGAGTTATCCTTCCCTTGACATGGATAAGGGCATTATAAAGCCGGTGTCAACTGTTAATGTAAGTCAGTCCTTCTAAAGCCTTTATCCTCAACTTCTATTTAATTTGCAAAAACTCCCTATCATTTACTGCTGTTTAGTTTGCTGTTTCTACCAAAATGCATGTTCGCAAGAACCGTAAGTTCTAAGTTTTACTTGTAAAACCAAATTCCTTATTCATACCATGCACATTACTTAATACTCCCTATATGCATGCTTGTTTTTGTGTATCTATAATCCAATGTGTGGTGAAGCAGCCCACGTTTGCACCTTGTCATCTCCTGTTTTATCTTACTGATGTGGCTGATGATATGAACAACATGCCATGCACATTATCCAAAATAGATACAATGATTTTCTTTTCCCTTCATCTATGCTTGTTATGTTTACATGGTAATCCAGTAGTGTGGTGAAGCTCCTCGCATTAAGAACAATGCCAAATTATGCTATTGATATTTTGAACTTACTCTTTATTTTCTAATTTGAAATTGGATGGAATTCACAGCATAGTTATCATCTTTGTTTATACATGTGCAAAACCTGTCATCTCTCTGCTTTGTTTCAGGGTGATATGCCTGATGGTATGCACAAGTCTACTGAAGGCTGTGAGACAAACCCAACATATATTGCAGCAAAGAAGGCAAAACATCTTGAAGATAGCGAGACAACCCCAAAGTCTTGTCTTGATGCAGTGTTCACGTTACTTGAGACTAACAGTCAGACAAGCTCACAGAATTCGTTGTCTGAATCAGTTTGACTTCTTCAGTCCCAAGTTCTAGCAGAAAGGCATTTTGCAACTCAACTTCGACTTGAAGTCCTATATCTAAGAAAGATTGCGGAGAACACCAATGAGAACCTTATCACTAAACAGCTACACCTTGAAGCTACTGACATGCTAGGCCGGTCTCACAGCCTTGCTCAACAGCTTGCGCAACAGTTCCCCCGCAAGGCTAACCTTTATTGAACTATCTTGGAAGTGGTGTCGGTTCAGTATTATTTTGTTATGCTGCAATGGTGCCCAGTTTTTGTAATCTGCTTCTTCATTGCGCTTTATGATCACTGGTGGCGAACTTCTTAGTTACTATGTAATAATTTCTTTATTGTATAGAGTAGGTTTGTTCTTAATTCCTACTAGTTACTGCCATCATTCGCTATCTGAAAAAAAAATCAGATGTAGTCGACTGGGCCGAAACATTCGACTCTAACGGGCCAGGTTTTTAGCGGGCCACAATTGGGCCGGCCTGCGTCTTTCTTGGGACCAAATAATTGGGGCCTTCACACATTACGCCAGGCCCAAACTTACACTGGCCTATATTTTAGTTGGGCCTTTTGTCGACCTAGCGCTTAGTTTGGCCCAGGTAGCGTTGGGCCATTCATAGGCTGAATATTGTACTGGCCTGTTACGGCCGAGATGAAACCACGGGCCTTTAGCAGGACAAAATGCATGTTGGGCCTTAATTTTCACTAGTCGTCGACGGGCCTTCAGCAGGCCAAAATGTAGACCGGGCCTTTTTGGGCCTAGTTAGCTCACTGGCCGTTACCAAGCCGAAACATATCTCGGGCCTTAGTTGGACACTGATATCATGGGCCTTTAAGAGCATCTCCAGCCATTGCCCCCTAGGAGGGGCTAAAAATCGCCCCCTGGGGGCGCACCGGCACTAAACCGCGCGCTGGGGGTGTGATGCCCCCCAGTCGGGGCGCCCACATTTTTTTGAAAAACTTAAATACGGCGCAAACACGACGCAAATTCAACGCAAACTTCGACGAGTTCGTTCAAATTTAAACATATTTTACAAAAAAACAAAGAAAACTACTATGGGCTGCTCCTCGCCGTCTCCATCGCCGCTCGTTGGTGTCTCCCTCGCTGCTCCTCGCCGCCCGCCGCCCGCCCTTGCGGTTCTACATGCCGAGGAGGCTGAAGAACCGCGTGTAGTCGCCGCCGCCGCCGTCGTCGTCGTCGTCGCCTCCACCGCCGCCGTCCCTGCTGCATCCCTCCCCCGGTCGCCTCGAGCTGTTCGGCGTGGCGTCGGCGGAAGTAGGGCTCCCAGAGCGGGATGTCGGGGGTGTACCGCGGGCCTTCCCTCGCCGCCCGCGGGAGGGACGCGCGGGTACATGCATTCTCCGCACGCCACGCCGCCCCGGTGGGCGGTGGTGGCACCGGCACGCCGCTGGCGCTGATCCTCCATGCCCCAGGCACCCGCATGTCCGGCGGGACTGGGTACTCGGCCTCGAAAAGGAGGCAAGCCTTGTCCTCGTGAAGATGGCGGCGGCCAAAGCTGTTCGCCGCCGCGTCGCCGCCTGAGAAGCGCTCGGCCATTCTTCTGAACTGGAGATGGTGAGAGGAGGGGAGGGAGGAAGGGGAGAAATGGACACGTCGGCGGTGGAGGCTCTGTGCGTGTTTCCGGCGCGCTGGGGTCGACTTATATAGGCGGAGGCGCTGCGTAGTACGCGTGGCCACCACGTTACGCGTGGCGAACGAGGGGACGCGCGTCGCCCGGCCTTTACTGCGCCGCCCGTGAGGCATCAATGGAGGCTGACCGGCGCGGCAGCGCGTGCAGCTTTGGCATTGATTCGCCACGGGAAACGAGGCAATGAGGACGACGAAGTGGCGAGAAGAGAGGCGAGTCGCTGGCAAGGGGGGCCCGCGGCTCTTCGCGCCAAAAACGATTCACCCGGAACCCCGAGCGCCCCCAGCGTGCCGGGTTCGGGTTGGGTCCGCCGACACCAATTTCGGCGCGAGCCGGCGAAAACTGGGCCCTTGGGGGCGCGACTGGGCCGATTTTTTGGCGCCGGCGGCCGAAAAATCGCCTGGGGGCCATGTAGGGGGCGCGGGTGGAGATGCTCTAAGAGGCCGAAAGCTTAGTACAGGCATCAACGGGCTGAATTACGCGACATGCCTTTAACAGGCCCAAAGTCACGTTGGGCTTAACTGTTGCCACCTTTAGCACGGGCCGTTAGTGGGCCCGATGTCTCGTCGGACCATATATGGCCCATGGGTAACACGGGCCATTCCCAGGCCAAAAGTCCCACCGGGCTGAAATGGGCCCATGTCTACATCAGGCTTCTAACAAGCCGAAAGTCACTGGGCTGTATTTGGGCCCAAATATTTGGTGAACAATTAACGGGCCAGATCTGGCTTTGGGCCGCAAATGGGCCCAAATATTGGGCGAACAATTAACGGGCCAGATCTGACTTCGCGCCGTAAATGGGCCCAAATATTGGGCGAACAATTAACGGGCCAGATCTGGCTTCAGGCCGTAAATGGGCCTTTATTAAGCAGACTGTTATTGGGCTGGCCCACTAGTACCTGAATAAGTACTATGGTCCTTTGACTGGGCCGGCCTTTTTAACCTATATGGGCCTCTATTGGGCCCAGCCATGTGTCGACGTATCATAGGCATGTCTCCTCCAATGGACGGGCGATATCTGGCCCATTGACGAGTTGACAGGTGTTCCCTTCGGCCAATCAGAATTTTACACGTGGAAATTTCCCATTGGTCAGGATTGTTAACGGGTTATCGGATCCAAAATCCGACCCGATAGCTTAACGACGTTCCATTATGGTGGATGCCACGTGTCGGTCACCCTTGACGAAAGCACTTCTGTGACGCACGATTTATCATCATGGAAGTGGACACTTCCGTGATGATAATTTTGGTAGTGTCATGGAACACTTCTACGACAACACAGGTATGACTTTCTTGATTCTATCATAAAATCGTCATGGATGTACATGCATGACAAAAAACACGACCTACTGTGACAAACACGTATCATCACGGAAGTGTATTTTTTTGTAGTGTAAGCATGAGGAGAATTCAACACAGATTGCAACAAGGAAATACAATCTATTAAAGAACAATTATCATAATTAAATTCATTGAAATCCAAAATAGCGGGTTCATTGCTATGTAAAGTTTTGACCTCTCCAATCCCACATTTACCAATTTTAGCATCAAGATCTGAAAACTCCGAATCATTGGGATGCCTTTGAACTAAAGTTGACTCATCTCCAGTCCCATTATTATCAAGATTCATATTGCAAAACAAAGATTTAATAGGAGACACATCAATCACTTTTATATCTTCATCATTATTTCTTTCTAACCCTTCTGGTTTGGCGGCCATCTTATTAACTAAGGTGGCTCGCTTATCGGAAATTTGGGCAATTGATTTTTTCAAGATGAGCAAACTGATAATTCAAACCATAAAATTCCTTAGACATATCATCAATATCTTTATTCATGTATTCCATAAAGCTTTTTTGTTCTTTAAGCTCGTTTCTAAAGAAATTATAATGCTCAAATTGTAAAGCCATAAACTTCTAACATTGATTTCGATCTCTTCCAACCTTCTAAGGTGAAGATAGGCATTTTTAGGCAAGGCCATTAGGGCAAACAGGCGCATAAGAGGCAAGCGAAAAAGAGGTGAATGGAAAAGAGAGGGCGAATAAAACGGCAAGGGTGAAGTGGGGGAGAGGAAAATGAGAGGCAAATGGCAAATAATGTAATGCGAGGGAGATGAGTTTGTGATGGGTACTTGGTATTTCTTGACTTGAGCGAAGACCTCCCCAGCAATGGCGCCAGAAATCCTTCTTGCTACCTCTTCAGCACTGCGTTGGTTTTCCCTTGAAGAGGAAAGGGTGATGCAGCAAAGTAGAGTAAGTATTTCCCTCAGTTTTTGAGAACCAAGGTATCAATCCAGTAGGAGGCTCCACACAAGTCCCTCATACCTACACAAACAAACAAGAACCTCGCAACCAATGCGATAAAGGGGTTGTCAATCCCTTCATGGCCACTTGAGAAAGTGAGATCTGATAGAGATAATAAGATAAGATAAATATTTTTGGTATTTTTATGATATAGATTGAAAAGTAAAGATTGCAAAATAAAGTAGATTGGAAACTTATATGATAGAAAATATACCCGGGGGCCATAGGTTTCACTAGTGGCTTATCTCAAGATAGCATAAGTATTACGGTGGGTGAACAAATTACTATCGAGCAATTGATAGAAAAGTGCATATTTATGAGAATATCTAGGCATGGTCACGTATATAGGCATCATGTCCGCGACAAGTAGACCGACTCCTGCATGCATCTACTACTATTACTCCACACATCGACCGCCATCCAGCATGCATCTAGAGTATTAAGTTCATAAGAACAGAGTAACGCATTAGGCAAGATGGCATGATGTAGAGGGATAAACTCAAGCAATATGATATAAACCCCATCTTTTTATCCTCGACGGCAACAATATAATACATGCCTTGCTACCCCTGCTGTCACTGGGAAAGGATACCGCAAGATTGAACCCAAAGCTAAGCACTTCTCCGATTGCAAGAAAGATCAATCTAGTAGGTCAAACCGAACTGATAATTCGAAGAGACTTGCAAAGATAACCAATCATACATAAAAGAATTCAGAAGAGATTCAAATATTTCTCATAGATAAACTTGTTCATATACCCACAATTCATCGGATCTCGACAAACACACCGCAAAAAGAGTTACATCGAATAGATCTCCAAGAAGATCGAGGAGAACATAGTATTGAGATTCAAAGAGAGAGAAGAAGCCATCTAGCTAATAACTATGGACCCGAAGGTCTGTGGTAAACTACTCACAACTCATCGGAGAGGTTATGGTGTTGATGTAGAAGCCCTCCGTGATTAATTCACCCTCCGGCGGAGCGCCGGAAAAGGCCCCAAGATGGGATCTCACGGGTACAGTAGATTGCGGTGGTGGAAATAGGGTTTCATCGTGCTCCTGGATGTTTTCGGGGTACGTAGATATATATATAGGCGAAGGAGGTCGGTCAGGGGAGCCATGAGGGGCCCATGAGGGTGGGGGCGTGCCCACCCCCCTAGGGCGCGCCCTGCACCCTCATGGCCGCCTCGGCTACTTCTTGACATCCACTCCAAGTCTGCTGGATTACATTTGTTCCAAAAAGATTTCTCCCGAAGGTTTCATTCCGTTTGGAGTCCATTTGACATTCCTTTTCTTCAAAACACTGAAATAGGCAAAAAACATCAATTTGGGATGGGTCTCTGGTTAGTAGATTAGTCCCAAAAATGATATAAAAGTGTATAGTAAAGCCCACAAACATCCAAAACGGGTCATATAATAGCATGGAACAATAAAAAACTATAGATACGTTGGAGACGTATCAGCTGCCATTCGTCGTTTCTATACATGTTACGCTAGATCATTGCACATCATGGTACACTTCGAGAGGCATTCATATAGAGCCATATTTTTTCTAGTATCGAGTTGTAGTTTTGAGTTGTAAGTAAATACAAGTGTGATGATCATCATTATTCATTACTAGAGCATTGTGCCAGTGAGAAAGTAAAAAAAGGAGAAAAAATAGGCCCAAAAGAGCCTATAAAAAAGAGGGCAAAAAGAGCCCACACTAAAATGAGAGAAAAAGAGAGAGGGGGCAATGCTAGTATCCTTTTCCACACTTGTGCTTCAAAGTAGCCCCATATTTTTCATACAGATAGTCTCTTATGCTTTCACTTTCATATACTAGTGGGAATTTTTCACTATAGCATTACTAGGAGAAAGCTTATAGATAGAACCTTAGCAGTAGCGCGGGGTAAAGGGGCAGCACTACATCTATATACCAGTAGCGTGTGACGTGTACCATCGCTACAGGTAAGTTTGTAGTAGTAGCGCTGGGATGTGGCACCCAGCTACTACTAAGTGGTCCCCCGTACTCACGAGGGCTACCCATAGTGGCAGCATTGCTCCTGGGCTAGCACTACTGCTAAGGTAGTTAGCAGTAGCATGGGCCATCGTGTGAGCGCTGCTATTGTGGCCAGCCCGACCCCAGCTCACCAGACCAACTTAGCAGTTGTGTGGGCTACCGCCCCGTGCTATAGCTAGGTGGACAAGAGAAGCATGGGCCAGTGACCCGTGGTACTGCTAATCCCACCTTATCCTCTCTGGCCAGCATGCACGGCCTCAGTCTTCCTCTCCCACTCTCACCATCCTCTCCATCTGCCCCGCTGTCATCGTCGCCCACATTGCTACTGTCGTTGTAGCATGCTACCACCGTCGCCCCC
>NC_057804.1:92117705-92128947 GCF_018294505.1 Triticum aestivum
CCCTCCCGCCCTCTCCCTCCATCCCTCCCTTCTCCCTCCCTTCCTCCGACCATCGCCCTCCATCGCTCCCTCCCACCCTCTCCCTCTCACCCTCTCACTCCATCCCTCCCTTCCACCCTTCTGCTTTACATAAATGGATGGATGGCTATATAGATGGATAGATAGATGGTTAGAACTAGGGTATTTTTTTATACATTGCATAAATAGACAAATGGATGGATATATGGATGGATGGGTGGATAGATGTTAGGGTTAGAACTAGGGTATTTTTAGTAAATGTAGGTCTTTTCAATTATATTTTTAGTAAAAAAATAGTAATATAATAGAAAATTTTAAGTAAAAATAGTAATATAATATAAAATTGTTGTTGCCAATTATATTGGTGATATAATTGTGGCACCCCGGCTAAGAGAGATCGGAACACCCCGTATTCCAGCCCAGAGATCAAGTCTTCTAGAATACGACACTGCTTGGCATAGAACAAATCAGCTTTCTATTACAATTAATATGGATACAAGGGTTTTGAAGACCCAAGGTACATCGGCACGATGACACTACACGTGTTAAGGTAGCTCTATGCTAGCAGCAGAACAACTCGAGGAAGCGGGATAACGTCTAGTAGCAAAACAATGACGACGGTGATGAACTCCACTCCACATGGACTCTGGCTGGAACGCGTATCCTAGCTTGCAATCTCAGGATCCTCGACAAGCAAGCAAACACGACATGACCTGGAAAGTGGCATGACATGCCAGGTGAGTACTTTGAACGTACTCGCAAGCTCACATCAACTAAAAGCAATCAACACAAACAACAACATGGCATTTACAGGTTAATTACAAATGATCATGATACAACTAGAGCAATATAAGATGTGCATGGCATGAACCTGTTACATGATATGAACAGGATGATACTAGAACTAATATGCAACATGTCGGTGTGTAAGGTCTCATGGACCAACTTACTCTTCTCGGAGGTTACCTCGTAACCACCATAGATATGCCAATATTACTTACCATCATGGTCATCACGGGATCACTTCATCATTATCAAGAATACCATTGTGATCCTCACAAGATCACATTATCATTATCAAGAATACCATCGTGATCATCTCATGACCACATTAAGACCAACCAACTTCTGTCCTCATCGAACCCGGGTTGTTTATTAGTCAGGTTATTATTATTGTTGATCCATAGTATTACCTACTATGAATTGGGCCCATATCTGCGGGTGTGGCTATCACTAGATTATACACTCTGCAGAGGTTAGTACATTGTACCACACTACAGAACCCATGGCCTCATGCTCCCTTTCGGGTGGACCAGCGGCGTTACGACAAAACCGATTTATTGCATGACTCTCTCCCGGCCGCTCTGACAAACACCCCTTTGGGCTAAGTCATGGGTGGCCCCGATGTCACTGCGTGACATCCGCCACCTTCATGGCCAGCCACCATAGTTGCAAAAAAATGGTCCCAAACGGGGACATGTGCACATTTCCAAACTTGGGCTCACAAGGTTATTGTCGCCTATCGGGCCAGGGTAGTGTCAGGGTCATGATTCTGACAATGAGTACTAGGGGTAGGAATAAGCGGGGCAAAGCCTAGATACAGCACAGGTGTAACACTCAGTGTTTAACGAGTTTGAGCCCCTCACTCGGTGTAGGTAAAAGCCCTATGTCTCGTGTCCTGAGGCTTGCTTTGATTTGTTGGATACGGTTACAAAGATTGCTCGTGTCTGGCTATGGGGAGGGGTGCATCTTATATAGAGTGTGCTGCAGCCCCATGTCTCCCATGCCGCCGAGGCAATTAATGACATTGAATGAATGAGTTACTAGTGTAATGAGCCTCTACTACAGCAATTATAGGTAACGACAGCTATAACTCTAGTTAGTGGGTGTCTTAGGATTCCTCGACCGTTGCAGCTCCCACGATGCCCTCCTGTCTTCTATGTGTGAGTGGTGGTCCATTAGCCGAGTGACGTCTGGTCGTTCGAGTGCCGTCGAGTCGTCTGACTGGACTTCCTGATGTAAGCATCCGAATGCTGGCATGGTCCAGGGACCTACCTATGATGGTGATGGGACCCATGTGGGTCCCAAATGATGGGTCCCTTACCCTACCTATAATAGGTGACCACATCCTTAGCCCCCAAACCGGTTGGAATTTCGTAGCACAAGCAAACCTAGCTTTCGATTGAACTTGAGTGCTGCGGGAGCACCCGGAATTTATTCCCGAATCGTGGCTTGTTGTCCCTTGGACGAAAACACAAAGAATTATGGACTATAGGTTTACCAGGTGACCAAGTATTATTGACCGTCGAGAAAAAACTCGGTGGCATTCATTTTGTCTCTCGGGGGAGATAGACTAGAGGCCCGAGTGAGGGCATGCCATTACAACTCGACTGGCGACGCAGCGCGTGGTCCGACTCTCTAGAGAGATGCCACTCCTTTCCCAGAGGAGTGCCATCGTAGGCCTTCAACGAGTCCAGGTTTACGAGTCATGCGCCTTGGAGCCTGCTGAGAGGGACAAGTGACCCCGCGGAGGTGCGTCAAGCTTGTCACATAATGATCCTGAAGAAGACTTCAGTCTGGTGTTTAACATGGCTGAGTGCATGGGTCCCCGCAGAGGGTAGTCTGCCGGACTGACATGCATCCTTTAGGAGAGGAATCAGGGGTAATCAATCGGGTTGACTCGTCCCGAAAATCTCGGGATTTGAATTTGTGTGTTCGCGCATGGAAGCAGTAACGTCGTGTGTTCATGGGAAAGTGGGGGCATGGCTCCTCGATTTCCATGCACGACTTCTTCCACGTGCCACACCTGCTCTGCGCAACGCCCCGTCGCACGGGCCGTCGATCCAGAGATCTACGGCGGGAGATCCGGCTGGAGATTCATCTGGAGATATAAAGGATTTGGGGGCAGCGGTTCGGACCTCAGATCCCCTTTCCCTCGCTCTAACTCCTCTACTTCCTTTCTTCTCTCGAGTGTGCGGCGATGGCAAGGGATTCCACGGCCAAGGCCGAGAAGGCGATGAAGGCGGGGAAGGATACTTCCTCCAGCTCTGGTGCGGTGGCCGGGGGCGCGGCGGGGGACTGGATCCTGTCACGCGTCACGGCTCGACGGTCGGAGGAGCTTGCAAAGGAAGGACTGATTCCACATAAAGGGTGGCGTCGCCCGGGCATAGGAAAGGTCAAACTGGTGCCTCCGGAGGACGAGCGTGACCGACTCGTCAATCGCATCGAGCGGGGCTTTTTGATGCCTCCCCACCCTTTCTTTCGGGCGTTCCTCTGCTACTTCGGCGTGCAACTCCACCATCTTCCTTCCAACGACATTATCAACCTCTCGACTTTTGTCTCTCTCTACAAGAACTTCTTGGGTTGCCCGCCCCATTGGGGCCTCTTCAAATATATCTTCACTTGTCGGTCGATGACCGTCAAGAAATACTCATCGACTAGTGAGAAGACCAATGTCACCCAGCTGTGTGGGGGTCTGGGCATCCAGGTTCATGGGGGAAGGTCTTTCCCGAAGATGAGCTTCCATGACTCCGTCAAGGGGTGGGAGGGCACCTGGTTCTGTTGTAGAGATGTCCCCAGTGCTAGCACTCGGTTGAGCCTCCCATCATATTCCTTGGAGAGAGTGAGGGCTCCTTCATCGCTCTATGTGGCGAAGGAGGAGAAGGCGGAGGTCAACATCTTGTCCACCACCCTCATCAGTGTCGTGAACACCGGCCTCAACAAGATGGACTTGCTGGAGGCGTTCCTCACTCGGTGGATTAGCCGCTGTAGGCCAGGGTCCATCCGATGTGGATGTATGGGGGGCCGAGTGACCCCACCCGAGTGCACCCTGAGGAGCTTTCCGAGATGGACGTGGGGGCCAAGATCGAGGCCATCACCTACGCTCGAGACAACCCAAGGGGTACTAGGAGGGTGCCTCTATATTCCAAGGACTTGTAGCCCGTAGAGGTATGTACGTGGTGCTTAGTCGGTCCAGGCATGTATCGTTTCATGTGTTTCTGACTTTAATTGTTGCGATCAATTTGTACTTCAGGATTTCCCAAAGATGATCTCCAAGATTCCGGTGGTGGACCGGTCGCCTGAAGATGTGACGAGTGACACCAAGCAACGATACTCGGAGGAATCCGACAATGGAGAGAGTGATGATGAGGAGGAGAGAGAAAAGGAAGAGGACTCTAAAGAGGGGGAGGAGGCGGAGTCCTCTTCGTCTTATGAAGCTCCCAAGGAACTCCGCTCCAAGGCACTGCATCATCCAAAGGGCAAGGTTAGTGGGGCTCAGCATCCGACTGTCCCCGGTTGGGTGACTCGGAGCTCAAAGCGTGCTCGTGCTGAAGCTGAGTGCTCAGTAGAGAAGCAGCCCAAGTTGCCCAAGCAGATCTCCTGCAAGCCCCAAAAGGTCACGGTGCATCGGATCAAGGTGGTAGTGCCTGTGACCTCGACGTGAACGCTCTCGTCAATTCCTTGTTTGCCTTTGCATTGATTCGGTTGTTGATCGAGTGTGTTTGACTCTTGTAGCAATGACACCTCGACCACTTAGGCGGACGCGCCCGCCCGCAAGCCAGGCTGAACGAAGCTGACACGGCGGACACCGCCACTTCCAAAGGTAACTTTATGTCGATAGAGCCCCTTTTCGATCAATAGGTACTCCCAAGGCGTCGACCACACGGCCTAACATGGCCTTTCCCACAGGAACATCCACAATAGATCCAGTGCGCTTGAAACTGCTCGTGGTGCATGCCTATCTTTTGACTGGTCTTCATTGACTCTTCTGGTTCATGCACTCATGTAGCTCCACCAGAAATCATTTAGCAAGACGATAATGAAAGGAATGATCTGCCCAACCTAGATGTTGCCAAGGAAAAGGCGTCGAGTGCGGACGTGCCAATGCCAGACGCTTCCCCTCGCCAAGTGACCCGCATTTCTTCGGCGAAGGCCACCAATAGAACTATGGGGCTGAGTCCTCTTGCTCCGAGTGGCTTGGTGTCCGCGACCGTGGTGATCCCGGCTGTAGGGGGCTCGCTGGTTCCTCCGAGTGGGTTTGCGACGGTCCCGACTCCAAGGCATGTCTCTATGTCTCCATCAGTGATGTCTGCTAGAACTACGTCGGTATTTCCCCAAAGAGGAAGGTATGATGCAGTATAGCGATGGTAGGTATTTCCCTCAGTGATGAGACCAAGGTTATCAAACCAGTAGGAGAACCTCCTCACACCACGTAAAAAACCGCACCTGCACACAAAAAACAAATACTCGCAACCCGACGTGTTAAAGGGGTTGTCAATCCCTTTCAGATAAGCCGCCTCAAGATAGGCAAATAACATGAGGTAAAAGTGGTAGATAGGATAAATAGATTGCGGAACAAATAAATTGCAGCAAAGTATTTTTGTATTTTTGGTTTAATAGATCTGAAAATAAATGCAAAGGAAAATAGATCGCAAAGGCAAATATGATGGAAAGAGACTCGGGGGCCGTAGGTTTCACTAGTGGCTTCTCTCGAGAAAAATAGCAAACGGTGGGAAAATAATTACTGTTGGGAAATTGATAGAACTTTAAATAATCATGACGATATCCAAGCAATGATCATTATATAGGCATCACGTCCAAGATTAGTAGACCGACTCCTGCCGGCATCTACTACTATTACTCCACACATCGACCACTATCCAGCATGCATCTAGTGTATTAAGTTCATGGAGAAATGGAGTAATGCAATAAGAACGATGGCATGATGTAGACAAGATCTATATATGTAGAGATAGACCCCGTCGTTTTATCCTTAGTAGCAACGATACATACGTGTCAGTTCCCCTTCTATCACTGGGATCAAGCACCGTAAGATCGAACCACTACAAAGCACCTCTTCCCATTGCAAGATAAATAGATCAAGTTGGCCAAACAAAACCCAAATATCAGAGAAGAAGTATGATGCTATAAGAAATCATGCATATAAGAGATCAAAGAAGACTCAAATAACTTTCATGGATAAAAACATAGATCTGATCATAAACTCAAAGTTCATCGGATCCCAAGAAACACACCGCAAAAGGCTTACATCATATGGATCTCCAAGAGACCATTGTATTGATAATCAAGAGAGAGAGAGAGAGGAAGCCATCTAGCTACTAACTACGGACCCGTAGGTCTACAATGAACTACTCACGCATCATCGGAGAGGCACCAATGGAAGTGGTGAACCCCTCTGTGATGGTGTCTAGATTGGATCTGGTGGTTCTGGACTCTGCGGCGGCTGTAATTGATTTTCATTGACTGCCCTAGGGTTTCTAGAATATTGGGGTATTTATTGAGCAAAGAGGCGGTTCAGGGGGCACCCGAGGTGGGCACAACCCACTAGGGCACGCCTGGGCCTCCTGGCATGCCTTGGTGGGTGCTGCTTGATGACCCGCAAGTATACGGGATAGTTGTAGCCTCTTTCAATAAGTAAAAGTGTCGAGCCCAACGAGGAGATAAAGGTAGAACAAATACTCTCTCAAGTCCTATCTGCCACTGATACGACTCTACGCACGCTTGACGTTCGCTTTACCTAGAACAAGTATGAACCTAGAAGTACTTTGTAGGTGTTGTTGGATAGTTTTGCAAGAAAGTAAAGAATGCGTAAATAGAAAATAGGGGATGTTTAGATAAAGATGCAATAAAGTAAATATAGTGAGTGTGGAAAAGTGGTGGTAGGAGTTGCGGAATTGTCCCTAAGCAATTGACTACTTTACTTGACTGATAGCAAGTTTTATGTGGGAGAGGCCACTGCTAGCATGTCATCCCTGACTTGGAATTCTATGCACTTATGATTGGAACTATTAGCAAGAATCCGCAACTACTAACATTCATTAAGGTAAAACCCAACCATAGCATTAAGATATATTGGTCTCCCTTCAATCCCGTATGCATCAATTTCTATGCTAGGTTGAAGCTTTTGTCACTCTAGCCCTCCAGTACATAGTCCTATCAACATACAACTAACCCTATGGTGTGATCCACGCGCGTGCTCATATGATGGGCGCCAAAGGATAGCAACATAACCACAAGAAAATTAAATCAATCATAGCAATTCATCAACCACCAATAGGACAACAAAAATCTACTCAGACATCATAGGATGGCAACACATCATTGGATAATAATATGAAGCATAAAGCACCATGTTCAAGTAGAGGGTACAACGGGTTGCTGGAGAGTGGACCGTTGTAGATAGAGGGGGAAGGTGATGGAGATGTTGGTGAAGATGGCGGAGGTGTTGGTGAAGATCGCGGTCTCTGGTCCTTGGCTCCCATGGCGTGGGAGGGGTGCTCTCTGTTTCTCTCTGTTTCCGCGCTCTCAGATTCTGCCCCTTCACCATTTCTTTTATATTCGGAGATCCGTAACTCCGATTGGGGTGAATCTTTCGCCCAGATTTTTCTCGTAAATTAGCTTTCTTGCGGCAAAAGAAGAGCGTCAACCGCCTTACGGGTGGCCCAGGAGAGTGCCAGGCGCGCCTAGGGGGGTGGGCGTTCCCCCTATCTCCTCGCTACCTTGGGCACCATTTCGCATTGATTCTTCCTCTGGAAAATCCCAAAAATTCCAAAAATATTCTCCGTCCTTTTTTATCCCTTTTGGATTCCGTTTGATATGGATTTCCCATGAAACACAAAACATGCAACAAACAGGAACTGGCACTGGGCACTGGATCAATATGTTAGTCCCAAAAATAGTATAAAAAGTTGCCAAAAGTATATGAAAGTTGAATAATATTGGCATGGAACAATAAAAAATTATAGATACGACGGAGACATATCAGCATCCCCAAGCTTAATTCCTGCTCGTCCTTGAGTAGGTAAATGATAAAAAGATAATTTTTGATGTGGAATGCTACCTAGCATAATCTTGATCATACTTCTAATCATGGCATGAATATTGAGACACGAGTGTTTCAAAGCAATAGTCTATCATTTGACATAGAAACAATAATACTTCAAGCATACCAACCAAGCAATTATGTATTATCAAATAACATAGCCAAAGAAAGCTTATCCCTACAAAATCATATAGTTTGGCCATGCTTCATTCTCGTCACACAAAATGCTCCCATCATGCACAACCTAGATGACGAGCCGGGCAATTGGTTCATACTTTTTAACGCGCTTCAGCTTTTTCAACTCTTACGCAATACATAAGCGCAAGCCATGGACATAGCACTATGTGTGGTATATGGTGGTGGTTGTGAAGACAAAAAGGGAGAAGATAGTCTCACATCAACTAGGCGTATCAACGGGCTATGGAGATGCCCATTAATAGATATCAATGTGAGTGAGTAGGGATTGCCATGCAACGGATGCACTAGAGCTGTAAATATATGAAAGCTCAAACTGGAAACTAAGTGGGTGTGCATCCAACTTGCTTGCTCATGAAGACCTCGGGCATTTGAGGAAGCCCATCATTGGAATATACAAGCCAAGTTCTATAATGAAAATTCCCAGTAGTATATGAAAGTGATAACTCAAGAGACTCTCTATGTGAAGAACATGGTGCTACTCTGAAGCACAAGTGTGGTAAAACGATAGTAACATTGCCCCTTCTCTCTTTTTCTCTCATTTTTTTAATTTTCTTTTTTTCTTTTTTTCTTTTTTATTTTATTTTTTGGTGGGCTTCTTTGGCCTCTTTTATTTTTCATAAAGTCCGGAGTCTCATCCCGACTTGTGGGGAAATCATAGTCTCCATCATCCTTTCCTCACTAGGGCAATGCTCTAATAATGATGATCATCACACTTTTATTTACTTACAACTCAATATTACAACAAAGATATGACTCTATATGAATGCCTCCGGCGGTGTACCGGGATATGCAATGATCTAGCGTAGCAATGACATCAAAAAAAGGGACAAGCCATGAAAACATCACGCTAGCTATCTTACGATCATGCAAAGCAATATGGCAATGATGGAGCATGTCATAATAAACGGAACGGTGGAAAGTTGCATTGCAATATATCTCAGAATGGCTATGGAAATGCCATAATAGGTAGGTATGGTGGCTGTTTTGAGGAAGGTAAATAATGGGTGCATGATACCGGTGAAGGTTGCGCAACATAATAAAGGCTAGCAAAGTGGAAGGGTGAGTGTGCATATATCCATGGACTCACATTAGTCATAAAGAACTCACATACTTATTGCAAAAGTCTACTTTCCCTCGAAGCAAAGTACTACTATGCATGCCCCGAGAGGGATAGATTGGTAGGAAAAGACCATCGCTCGTCCCCGACTGCCACTCATAAGGAAGACAATCAAAGAAACACCCCATGCTTCAAATTTGTCACACAACGGTTACCATACGTGCATGCTACGGGACTCGCAAACCTCAACACAAGTATTTCTCAATTTCACAATTAATCAATTAGCACAACTCTAATATCACTACCTTTATATCACAAAACTATTGCAAGGAATCAAACATATCATATTCAGCGATCTACAAGTTTATGTAGGATTTTATAACTAACCATGTGAATGACCAATTCCTGTCATCTCTCTAAATAGATATAAGTGAAGCAAGAGAGTTTAATTATTTCTACAAAATATATGCCCACGCTCTAACAAATATAAGTGAAGCAAAAGAGCATTCTACAAATGGCGGTTTTTTACGTGAAGAGAAACAGGCAATCCAAATATCAAAATGATATAAGTGAAGCACATGAAGCATTCTATAAAGCCATACTCAAAAGATTTAAGTGAAGTGAAATTAGCATTCTATAAATCAACCAAGTACTATCTCATACCAACATGGTGCATAAAGGAAAAATGAAAACTAAATGCAAAAGACGCTCCAAGACTTGCACATAATGCATGAACGAAACGAATCTGAAAACATACTGATACTTGTTGAAGAAAGAGGGGATGCCTTCCGGGGCATCCCAAATCTTAGATTCTTGAGTCTCCTTGAATATTTACTTGGGGTGCCTCGGCCATCCCCAAGCTTGAGCTCTTACCTCTCTTCCTTTTCCTCATATCAAGACCTCCTCGATTAGACACTTCATCCACACAAAACTTCAACAGAAAACTCGGTAAGATCCGTTAGTATAATAAAGCAAATCACCACTCTAAGTACTATAGAAAACCAATTCATATTTTATTTTTGCATTGTGTCTACTGTAATATAACTTTTTCATGGCTTAATCCACTAATATAAATTGATAGTTTCATCAAAATAAGTAAATTATGAATCAAAAACAGAATCTGTCAAAAACAGAACAGTCTGTAGCAATATGAACGTTCACCATACTTCTGCTACCCCAAAAATTCTACCAAAATTAGGAAACATAAACAATTTGTACAGAAAGACATTTCAAAAAGAATCAGAACCATTTGGCATTCCAGTTAAAAATGTAAAATCGCGCACTACAGCCAAAGTTTCTGTCTTGCACCGTACAAACCAACAAGCATTGTAAACATCCTAAAGGCAAACCTTAGCACATTATTTTTATAATACAATGGAATTTTACAAGGGGATAATTATTTTTGTTGAAAAGTTTCTGTAATCAAGATCCACAAAGTTTCCGTGAGCATGAACAAAGTTCAAGGCTAGCTCCCACTTTAACAATGCTTGTCTTTCTCACTTTCACTTTCCTTTTTGAAAAGTTTTTAGGTTCCCCTCTTTATTTTTTTGTTTTTAAACTATATAAAAGCACTCAACAGAAATAAATGACTCTCTAAAACTTCCGGGTTGTCTCCCTGGCAGCGCTTTCTTTAAAGCCATTAAGCTAGGCATATAGTGTTCAAGTAATGGATCCACCTGGATCCCAAGGTATATCAAAGCCAATTTTAATTAACAATGATTTGTAATTTAGTAGTGAGCACAAAGTAACATATATCATGCAATAATGAAGTCTAACTCTCTTCCTATGCATCGGCATTTCATGAAAGAACAATTCATGCACACCAAGTAAAGGCCAATGCATAGTATAAGCAGTTTCTTGCAATTTTATCATATTGGAAACATAGAGAGGTGGAAATATAGTTCATCTCTCATAATAATTGCAAGTAGGAGCAGCAAGCACATGCATATTATATCTTTCAAAATCATCATGTGTAGTAGTAAAAGGCAACCCATCAATATGATCCTTAATAAGCACAAACTTCTCCGATATTGTGTGGTTGGGAGAATTCAAAAAGATAATAGGAATATCATGCGTGGGTGCAATAGCAACAATTTCATGTTTAACATAAGGAACTATAGCAAGTT
>NC_057804.1:92130133-92139739 GCF_018294505.1 Triticum aestivum
TCAACCGCCTTACGGGTGGCCCAGGAGAGTGCCAGGCGCGCCTAGGGGGGTGGGCGTTCCCCCTATCTCCTCGCTACCTTGGGCACCATTTCGCATTGATTCTTCCTCTGGAAAATCCCAAAAATTCCAAAAATATTCTCCGTCCTTTTTTATCCCTTTTGGATTCCGTTTGATATGGATTTCCCATGAAACACAAAACATGCAACAAACAGGAACTGGCACTGGGCACTGGATCAATATGTTAGTCCCAAAAATAGTATAAAAAGTTGCCAAAAGTATATGAAAGTTGAATAATATTGGCATGGAACAATAAAAAATTATAGATACGACGGAGACATATCAGCATCCCCAAGCTTAATTCCTGCTCGTCCTTGAGTAGGTAAATGATAAAAAGATAATTTTTGATGTGGAATGCTACCTAGCATAATCTTGATCATACTTCTAATCATGGCATGAATATTGAGACACGAGTGTTTCAAAGCAATAGTCTATCATTTGACATAGAAACAATAATACTTCAAGCATACCAACCAAGCAATTATGTATTATCAAATAACATAGCCAAAGAAAGCTTATCCCTACAAAATCATATAGTTTGGCCATGCTTCATTCTCGTCACACAAAATGCTCCCATCATGCACAACCTAGATGACGAGCCGGGCAATTGGTTCATACTTTTTAACGCGCTTCAGCTTTTTCAACTCTTACGCAATACATAAGCGCAAGCCATGGACATAGCACTATGTGTGGTATATGGTGGTGGTTGTGAAGACAAAAAGGGAGAAGATAGTCTCACATCAACTAGGCGTATCAACGGGCTATGGAGATGCCCATTAATAGATATCAATGTGAGTGAGTAGGGATTGCCAAGCAACGGATGCACTAGAGCTGTAAATATATGAAAGCTCAAACTGGAAACTAAGTGGGTGTGCATCCAACTTGCTTGCTCATGAAGACCTCGGGCATTTGAGGAAGCCCATCATTGGAATATACAAGCCAAGTTCTATAATGAAAATTCCCAGTAGTATATGAAAGTGATAACTCAAGAGACTCTCTATGTGAAGAACATGGTGCTACTCTGAAGCACAAGTGTGGTAAAACGATAGTAACATTGCCCCTTCTCTCTTTTCTCTCATTTTTTTAATTTTCTTTTTTTCTTTTTTTCTTTTTTATTTTATTTTTTTGGTGGGCTTCTTTGGCCTCTTTTATTTTTCATAAAGTCCGGAGTCTCATCCCGACTTGTGGGGAAATCATAGTCTCCATCATCCTTTCCTCACTAGGGCAATGCTCTAATAATGATGATCATCACACTTTTATTTACTTACAACTCAATATTACAACAAAGATATGACTCTATATGAATGCCTCCGGCGGTGTACCGGGATATGCAATGATCTAGCGTAGCAATGACATCAAAAAAAGGGACAAGCCATGAAAACATCACGCTAGCTATCTTACGATCATGCAAAGCAATATGGCAATGATGGAGCATGTCATAATAAACGGAACGGTGGAAAGTTGCATTGCAATATATCTCAGAATGGCTATGCAAATGCCATAATATGTAGGTATGGTGGCTGTTTTGAGGAAGGTAAATAATGGGTGCATGATACCGGTGAAGGTTGCGCAACATAATAAAGGCTAGCAAAGTGGAAGGGTGAGTGTGCATATATCCATGGACTCACATTAGTCATAAAGAACTCACATACTTATTGCAAAAGTCTACTTTCCCTCGAAGCAAAGTACTACTATGCATGCCCCGAGAGGGATATATTGGTAGGAAAAGACCATCGCTCGTCCCCGACTGCCACTCATAAGGAAGACAATCAAAGAAACACCCCATGCTTCAAATTTGTCACACAACGGTTACCATACGTGCATGCTACGGGACTCGCAAACCTCAACACAAGTATTTCTCAATTTCACAATTAATCAATTAGCACAACTCTAATATCACTACCTTTATATCACAAAACTATTGCAAGGAATCAAACATATCATATTCAGCGATCTACAAGTTTATGTAGGATTTTATAACTAACCATGTGAATGACCAATTCCTGTCATCTCTCTAAATAGATATAAGTGAAGCAAGAGAGTTTAATTATTTCTACAAAATATATGCCCACGCTCTAACAAATATAAGTGAAGCAAAAGAGCATTCTACAAATGGCGGTTTTTTACGTGAAGAGAAACAGGCAATCCAAACATCAAAATGATATAAGTGAAGCACATGAAGCATTCTATAAAGCCATACTCAAAAGATTTAAGTGAAGTGAAATTAGCATTCTATAAATCAACCAAGTACTATCTCATACCAACATGGTGCATAAAGGAAAAATGAAAACTAAATGCAAAAGACGCTCCAAGACTTGCACATAATGCATGAACGAAACGAATCTGAAAACATACTGATACTTGTTGAAGAAAGAGGGGATGCCTTCCGGGGCATCCCAAATCTTAGATTCTTGAGTCTCCTTGAATATTTACTTGGGGTGCCTCGGCCATCCCCAAGCTTGAGCTCTTACCTCTCTTCCTTTTCCTCATATCAAGACCTCCTCGATTAGACACTTCATCCACACAAAACTTCAACAGAAAACTCGGTAAGATCCGTTAGTATAATAAAGCAAATCACCACTCTAAATACTGTAGAAAACCAATTCATATTTTATTTTTGCATTGTGTCTACTGTAATATAACTTTTTCATGGCTTAATCCACTAATATAAATTGATAGTTTCATCAAAATAAGTAAATTATGCATCAAAAACAGAATCTGTCAAAAACAGAACAGTCTGTAGCAATATGAACGTTCACCATACTTCTGCTACCCCAAAAATTCTACCAAAATTAGGAAACATAAACAATTTGTACAGAAAGACATTTCAAAAAGAATCAGAACCATTTGGCATTCCAGTTAAAAATGTAAAATCGCGCACTACAGCCAAAGTTTCTGTCTTGCACCGTACAAACCAACAAGCATTGTAAACATCCTAAAGGCAAACCTTAGCACATTATTTTTATAATACAATGGAATTTTACAAGGGGATAATTATTTTTGTTGAAAAGTTTCTGTAATCAAGATCCACAAAGTTTCCGTGAGCATGAACAAAGTTCAAGGCTAGCTCCCACTTTAACAATGCTTGTCTTTCTCACTTTCACTTTCCTTTTTGAAAAGTTTTTAGGTTCCCCTCTTTATTTTTTTTGTTTTTAAACTATATAAAAGCACTCAACAGAAATAAATGACTCTCTAAAACTTCCGGGTTGTCTCCCTGGCAGCGCTTTCTTTAAAGCCATTAAGCTAGGCATATAGTGTTCAAGTAATGGATCCACCTGGATCCCAAGGTATATCAAAGCCAATTTTAATTAACAATGATTTGTAATTTAGTAGTGAGCAGAAAGTAACATATATCATGCAATAATGAAGTCTAACTCTCTTCCTATGCATCGGCATTTCATGAAAGAACAATTCATGCACACCAAGTAAAGGCCAATGCATAGTATAAGCAGTTTCTTGCAATTTTATCATATTGGAAACATAGAGAGGTGGAAATATAGTTCATCTCTCATAATAATTGCAAGTAGGAGCAGCAAGCACATGCATATTATATCTTTCAAAATCATCATGTGTAGTAGTAAAAGGCAACCCATCAATATGATCCTTAATAAGCACAAACTTCTCCGATATTGTGTGGTTGGGAGAATTCAAAAAGATAATAGGAATATCATGCGTGGGTGCAATAGCAACAATTTCATGTTTAACATAAGGAACTATAGCAAGTTCATCTCCATAAGCATAATTCATATTGGCATCTTGGCCACAAGCATAGCAAGCATCATCAAAAAGGGATATTTCAAGACAATCAACAGGATCATAGTAATCATCCTTCGGTAAGTACGAAGGGGAATTAAACAATATATGAGTTGAAGAGTTACTCTCATTAGAAGGTGGGCACGGGTGATCAATCTGCTCTTCCTCCTTTGGTTCTTCGCTCTCCTCGTCATCTTTTTCATCCAATGAGATCATAGTTTCATCAATTTCTTCTTCCATAGCTTCCTGCAAAATATTAATCTCTTCTTGGACAGTGGAGACTTTCTCAATAAATGCATTAATATTGTAATTGTATTCATAATTTTCATAGCAATATCTCAATATAGCATAATTTTCAGGCCTATAAACATCATCATCTAAAGCTTCATACTTTTCAAACAAAGATTCAATTTCATAAGCAGCCTTAAAAGCAACAAATTCTTCAATTTGTTCAACATCATAGTAATTTTATATACCTCTAGCATAAGAAGCTAAGGTTTCATTATCATTAAATTTGCATGAAAAGGGAAGGTGTGGAGCCTTCATCCTAGAGCAACAAGTAAAATCATATCTCAAGCATAGATCCCGGGCATACCAAGGCAACATAGAAATTTGATCCCATAATAGTTTCCCTTTTTGTGTCAAGCGATAATCGCTAAAGTATTCACGCTGATCCAACGTGTCACCCATAACATAATTGAATGGGGTTTTCTCAGGATTATCAAAGTATTACATAATATCTCGAACATAGCGAGCATCGAGGGTTTTAGGAGGTTCCCCGTCTCCATGAGCAGCAAGTACACCTATTTTTTTTGGTATTTCGTGTTCTATATCCATAATTAAAGATAAAGAACAACCAAGAACAACAAATAAAAATTACTTGGTGATAAAGCAAACAAGCACACACGAGAATATTCACCCCATGCTATGACTCCCCGGCAACGGCACCAGAAAAAGGTCTTGATGACCCGCAAGTATACGGGATAGTTGTAGCCTCTTTCGATAAGTAAAAGTGTCGAACCCAACAAGGAGCTAAAGGTAGAACAAATACTCTCTCAAGTCCTATCTACCACTGATACGACTCTACGCATGCTTGACGTTTGCTTTACCTAGAACAAGTATGAAACTAGAAGTACTTTGTAGGTGTTGTTGGATAGTTTTGCAAGAATGTAAAGAACACGTAAATAGAAAATAGGGGCTGTTTAGATAAAGATGCAATAAAGTAAATATAGCGAGTGTGTAAAAGTGGTGGTAGGAGTTGTGGAATTGTCCCTAAGCAATTGACTACTTTACTAGACCGATAGCAAGTTTTATGTGGGAGAGGCCACTACTAGCATGTCATCCCTGACTTGGAATTCTATGCACTTATGATTGGAACTATTAGCAAGCATCCGCAACTACTAACATTCATTAAGGTAAAACCCAACCATAACATTAAGATATATTGGTTCCCCTTCAATCCTGTATGCATCAATTTCTATGCTAGGTTGAAGCTTCTGTCACTCTAGCCCTCCAATACATAGTCCTATCAACATACAACTAACCATATGGTGTGATCCACGCGCGTGCTCATATGATGG
The DNA here is from genome assembly GCF_018294505.1 of Triticum aestivum. Lineage (NCBI taxonomy): Eukaryota > Viridiplantae > Streptophyta > Magnoliopsida > Poales > Poaceae > Triticum > Triticum aestivum. Next base: position 92,135,524 of record NC_057804.1, read on the forward strand.
GCACCAAAGGATAGCAACATAACCACAAGCAAATTAAATCAATCATAGCAATTCATCAACCACCAATAGGACAACGAAAATCTACTCAGACATCATAGGATGGCAACACATCATTGGATAATAATATGAAGCATAAAGCACCATGTTCAAGTAGAGGGTACAACGGGTTGCTGGAGAGTGGACCGTTGTAGATAGAGGGGGGAAGGTGATGGAGATGTTGGTGAAGATGGCGGAGGTGTTGGTGAAGATCGCGGTCTCTGGTCCTTGGCTCCCATGGCGTGGGAGGGGTGCTCTCTGTTTCTCTCTGTTTCCGCGCTCTCAGATTCTGCCCCTTCACCATTTCTTTTATATTCGGAGATCCGTAACTCCGATTGGGGTGAATCTTTCGCCCTGATTTTTCTCGTAAATTAGCTTTCTTGCGGCAAAAGAAGAGCATCAACCGCCTTACGGGTGGCCCAGGAGAGTGCCAGGCGCGCCTAGGGGGGTGGGCGTTCCCCCTATCTCCTCGCTACCTTGGGCACCATTTCGCATTGATTCTTCCTCTGGAAAATCCCAAAAATTCCAAAAATATTCTCCGTCCTTTTTTATCCCTTTTGGATTCCGTTTGATATGGATTTCCCATGAAACACAAAACATGCAACAAACAGGAACTGGCACTGGGCACTGGATCAATATGTTAGTCCCAAAAATAGTATAAAAAGTTGCCAAAAGTATATGAAAGTTGAATAATATTGGCATGGAACAATAAAAAATTATAGATACGACGGAGACATATCAGCATCCCCAAGCTTAATTCCTGCTCGTCCTTGAGTAGGTAAATGATAAAAAGATAATTTTTGATGTGGAATGCTACCTAGCATAATCTTGATCATACTTCTAATCATGGCATGAATATTGAGACACGAGTGTTTCAAAGCAATAGTCTATCATTTGACATAGAAACAATAATACTTCAAGCATACCAACCAAGCAATTATGTATTATCAAATAACATAGCCAAAGAAAGCTTATCCCTACAAAATCATATAGTTTGGCCATGCTTCATTCTCGTCACACAAAATGCTCCCATCATGCACAACCTAGATGACGAGCCGGGCAATTGGTTCATACTTTTTAACGCGCTTCAGCTTTTTCAACTCTTACGCAATACATAAGCGCAAGCCATGGACATAGCACTATGTGTGGTATATGGTGGTGGTTGTGAAGACAAAAAGGGAGAAGATAGTCTCACATCAACTAGGCGTATCAACGGGCTATGGAGATGCCCATTAATAGATATCAATGTGAGTGAGTAGGGATTGCCATGCAACGGATGCACTAGAGCTGTAAATATATGAAAGCTCAAACTGGAAACTAAGTGGGTGTGCATCCAACTTGCTTGCTCATGAAGACCTCGGGCATTTGAGGAAGCCCATCATTGGAATATACAAGCCAAGTTCTATAATGAAAATTCCCAGTAGTATATGAAAGTGATAACTCAAGAGACTCTCTATGTGAAGAACATGGTGCTACTCTGAAGCACAAGTGTGGTAAAACGATAGTAACATTGCCCCTTCTCTCTTTTTCTCTCATTTTTTTAATTTTCTTTTTTTCTTTTTTTCTTTTTTATTTTATTTTTTGGTGGGCTTCTTTGGCCTCTTTTATTTTTCATAAAGTCCGGAGTCTCATCCCGACTTGTGGGGAAATCATAGTCTCCATCATCCTTTCCTCACTAGGGCAATGCTCTAATAATGATGATCATCACACTTTTATTTACTTACAACTCAATATTACAACAAAGATATGACTCTATATGAATGCCTCCGGCGGTGTACCGGGATATGCAATGATCTAGCGTAGCAATGACATCAAAAAAAGGGACAAGCCATGAAAACATCACGCTAGCTATCTTACGATCATGCAAAGCAATATGGCAATGATGGAGCATGTCATAATAAACGGAACGGTGGAAAGTTGCATTGCAATATATCTCAGAATGGCTATGGAAATGCCATAATAGGTAGGTATGGTGGCTGTTTTGAGGAAGGTAAATAATGGGTGCATGATACCGGTGAAGGTTGCGCAACATAATAAAGGCTAGCAAAGTGGAAGGGTGAGTGTGCATATATCCATGGACTCACATTAGTCATAAAGAACTCACATACTTATTGCAAAAGTCTACTTTCCCTCGAAGCAAAGTACTACTATGCATGCCCCGAGAGGGATATATTGGTAGGAAAAGACCATCGCTCGTCCCCGACTGCCACTCATAAGGAAGACAATCAAAGAAACACCCCATGCTTCAAATTTGTCACACAACGGTTACCATACGTGCATGCTACGGGACTCGCAAACCTCAACACAAGTATTTCTCAATTTCACAATTAATCAATTAGCACAACTCTAATATCACTACCTTTATATCACAAAACTATTGCAAGGAATCAAACATATCATATTCAGCGATCTACAAGTTTATGTAGGATTTTATAACTAACCATGTGAATGACCAATTCCTGTCATCTCTCTAAATAGATATAAGTGAAGCAAGAGAGTTTAATTATTTCTACAAAATATATGCCCACGCTCTAACAAATATAAGTGAAGCAAAAGAGCATTCTACAAATGGCGGTTTTTTACGTGAAGAGAAACAGGCAATCCAAACATCAAAATGATATAAGTGAAGCACATGAAGCATTCTATAAAGCCATACTCAAAAGATTTAAGTGAAGTGAAATTAGCATTCTATAAATCAACCAAGTACTATCTCATACCAACATGGTGCATAAAGGAAAAATGAAAACTAAATGCAAAAGACGCTCCAAGACTTGCACATAATGCATGAACGAAACGAATCTGAAAACATACTGATACTTGTTGAAGAAAGAGGGGATGCCTTCCGGGGCATCCCAAATCTTAGATTCTTGAGTCTCCTTGAATATTTACTTGGGGTGCCTCGGCCATCCCCAAGCTTGAGCTCTTACCTCTCTTCCTTTTCCTCATATCAAGACCTCCTCGATTAGACACTTCATCCACACAAAACTTCAACAGAAAACTCGGTAAGATCCGTTAGTATAATAAAGCAAATCACCACTCTAAATACTGTAGAAAACCAATTCATATTTTATTTTTGCATTGTGTCTACTGTAATATAACTTTTTCATGGCTTAATCCACTAATATAAATTGATAGTTTCATCAAAATAAGTAAATTATGCATCAAAAACAGAATCTGTCAAAAACAGAACAGTCTGTAGCAATATGAACGTTCACCATACTTCTGCTACCCCAAAAATTCTACCAAAATTAGGAAACATAAACAATTTGTACATAAAGACATTTCAAAAAGAATCAGAACCATTTGGCATTCCAGTTAAAAATGTAAAATCGCGCACTACAGCCAAAGTTTCTGTCTTGCACCGTACAAACCAACAAGCATTGTAAACATCCTAAAGGCAAACCTTAGCACATTATTTTTATAATACAATGGAATTTTACAAGGGGATTATTATTTTTGTTGAAAAGTTTCTGTAATCAAGATCCACAAAGTTTCCGTGAGCATGAACAAAGTTCAAGGCTAGCTCCCACTTTAACAATGCTTGTCTTTCTCACTTTCACTTTCCTTTTTGAAAAGTTTTTAGGTTCCCCTCTTTATTTTTTTGTTTTTAAACTATATAAAAGCACTCAACAGAAATAAATGACTCTCTAAAACTTCCGGGTTGTCTCCCTGGCAGCGCTTTCTTTAAAGCCATTAAGCTAGGCATATAGTGTTCAAGTAATGGATCCACCTGGATCCCAAGGTATATCAAAGCCAATTTTAATTAACAATGATTTGTAATTTAGTAGTGAGCACAAAGTAACATATATCATGCAATAATGAAGTCTAACTCTCTTCCTATGCATCGGCATTTCATGAAAGAACAATTCATGCACACCAAGTAAAGGCCAATGCATAGTATAAGCAGTTTCTTGCAATTTTATCATATTGGAAACATAGAGAGGTGGAAATATAGTTCATCTCTCATAATAATTGCAAGTAGGAGCAGCAAGCACATGCATATTATATCTTTCAAAATCATCATGTGTAGTAGTAAAAGGCAACCCATCAATATGATCCTTAATAAGCACAAACTTCTCCGATATTGTGTGGTTGGGAGAATTCAAAAAGATAATAGGAATATCATGCGTGGGTGCAATAGCAACAATTTCATGTTTAACATAAGGAACTATAGCAAGTT
>NC_057804.1:92190678-92192608 GCF_018294505.1 Triticum aestivum
TGCAAATAAAAGTAGATGGCAAACTTAGATGATAAAATATAGACCCGGGGGCCATAGGTTTCACTAGAGCCTTCTCTCAAGATAGCATAAGCGTTACTGTCGAGCAATTGATAGAAACGTGAATAATTATGAGATTATCTATGCATGATCATGTATATAGGCATCACCTCCGCAACAAGTAGACCGACTCCTGCCTGCATCTACTACTATTACTCCACACATCGACCGCTATCCAGCATGCATCTAGTTTATTAAGTTCATAAGAACAGAGTAACGCATTAAGAAAGATGACATGATGTAGAGGGATAAACTCATGCAATATGATATAAACCCCATCTTTTTATCCTCGATGGCAACAATACAATACATGCCTTGTTGCCCCTGCTGTCATTGGGAAAGCACACCGCAAGATTGAACCCAAAGCTAAGCACTTCTCCCATGGCAAGAAAGATCAATCTAGTAGGACAAACCAAACCGATAATTCGAAGAGACTTGCAAAGATAACTCAATCATACATTAAAGAATTCAGAGTAGATTCAAATATTTCTCATAGATAAATTTGATCATAAACCCACAATTCATCAGATCTTGACAAACACACTGCAAAAAGAGTTACATCGAATAGATCTCCACAAGAGAGGGGGAGGACATGGTATTGAGATCCAAAAATAGAAAAGAAGCCATCTAGCTAATAACTATGGACCCAAAGGTCTATGGTAAACTACTCACAACTCATCGAAAGGGCCATGATGTTGATGTAGAAGCCCTCCCTGGTGGATTCCCCCTCCGGCAGAACACCGGCGATGGCTCCAAGATGGGATCTCGCGGATACAGAAGGTTACGGCGGTGGAAATTGTGTTTCGGCTGCTCCCTGGATGTTTTCGGGGTAGGTAGGTATATATAGGAGGAAGAAGTACGTCGGTGGCCGCTCGAGGGGCCCACGAGATAGGGGCGCACCCTGTAGGGGTGGGCGCGCCCTCCACCCTCGTGGCCGCCTCGATTTCTTCTTGACTTGCACTCCAAGTCCTCTGGATCACGTTTGTTCCAAAAATCACGTTCCCGAAGGTTTCATTCCATTTGGACTCCATTTGATATTCCTTTTCTTTGAAATACTGAAATAGGCAAAAAAACAGCAATACGGGTTGGGCCTCCAGTTAGTAGGTTAGTCCCAAAAATGATATAAATGTGTAAAATAAAGCCCATAAACATCCAAAACTGGTAATATAATAGCATGGAACAATCATAAATTATAGATACATTGGAGACATATCAATGCCCCGGATGGCATCCCCTCTTTCGCCTTCGTTCATCGGTAACTTTACTTGGAGCTATATTTTTATTCACCACATGATATGTGTTTTGCTTGTAGCGTCATTTTATTTTATTAGGATTTGCTTGCTGTTTGAATAAAATATTAAGATCTGAAATACATAAATAAGAGAGAGTCCTCACATAGCTAAATAATTATTTGACTACTCATTGATCTTCACTTATACCTTTTTGGAGTAGTTTGTCCTTTACTCGTGTGCTTCACTTATATCCCATGAGTAAATGGCTAAATGAATTAAATATCATAAATCTGAATTTATATTTGTTTCATATGCTTATACCATGGGGAGTAATAACTTAACATATAAGAAGTAGAGGTGGTAAATTTATTGAAAGTTAGCAAACATAGTATTGGTCACTTGAACAATTCATGAAAGAATATTGAAGGAAGAGAGATTTCACATATAAATATACTATCTTCGACATCTTCTATGATTGTGGGCCCCATTAATTATTTTAAAACTTGATCAAATTAGTTGAAGTTGGACAAGGAAGACAACTTAATGAGTTATGTTTGGTATATTTGTATAGAAGTTATATTGTTATGGATCCTCCAACATGTGGTGCTTGCCTTTTAGAGTCTTTTGCTAGCCAAAATTTC
>NC_057804.1:92193263-92195234 GCF_018294505.1 Triticum aestivum
GTACTAAGTAGAGATACTACTTGTGCATCCAAAAACCCTTGAACCAAGTTTCTTCCATGAGTGTCCACCATATCTTCCTATATGCGGTATTTACGTGCCGTTCCAAGTAAGTTTGCATGTGCCAAACTCTAAACCTTCAAATAATAATTTGTTTTGTATTCCCGAATCACTTATGTAGCGACTAGGGGCTGTCAGTATCTTCCATGCTAGGTGGGTTATTCTCACGAAGAGTGGACTCCGCTCATAATTCACGTGAAAATAGCTGGTAACCGGGATGCCTGGTTCCATGCTCAAATCAAATCAAATATAATTGCAAACGAAACTCCCCCGGGATTGTTGATAGTTGGACGGTACCCGTTGTTTCGTACCAACCGTAGAATGTGCTTGTCGGTGGTGGGGGAGTAAAAACTTTACCGTTCTGTTTGGGAACCTCCTATAATGTGTCTAGCATGGAAGATAGTGAGAACTCTTGGTTTTTATGTTGACAATGAAAGCATACCTCTCAAAATTATTTTCATCTCTGTTTTAATAGCTTTGAGCTCTGGTACCTCTGCACGTCCTTGCTTCCCTCTGCAAAGGGCCTATCTTTTAATTTTATGCAAGAGTCAGTAGTATTCCTTCTCATTCCAACCTACTCTTTAGTTGGCAAGCATCATGTGATATGGAAAGATCTAAGCATATATGGCCATTCAAATATATTTGATCATGAATTATTATTGTTGACAATTATCTATATGATAAATAAGTTGGGAGGCAAAACATTAAGCCCCTAACTTTCTTTGTGTTCAATGGATGTTATTTGTTCTAAAAATATGCTTTGAGTGGTAGCAATCATGGAAGACTATATGATAGTTGAGTATGTTGGATTTGCTAAATCAAAGCTCTTACATAGACCCTTCTTGAAAATAAGATGAATTGCAATTGTTTGATGACTGAGAACATAGTTTGTTTGCTTTCAACAAAGTTTATGGTCTATGCTTTAACATGTGAATAGCTTTTTACTTGATCATGAGAAGCTTTATGATATGAGCTACTGTTATGATATATAATGATGCTAGAAAGAAGTGAATGAAATTATCATTGATCAAACTTGTGCACTTGCTAGCATTCACACTTCATAAATTATTTCTTTTATCATTTACCTACTCGAGGACGAGCATGAATTAAGCTTGGGGATGCTGATACGTCTCCAATGTATCTATAATTTATGAAGTATTCATGCCATGTTTACAATAATTTTATATGATTTTGGTATGATTTGATTAGAACTAACCCCGGACTGACGCTATTTTTAGCAGAACTACCGTGGTGTCATTTTTTCTTCAGAAATAAAAGTTCTCGGAACAAGCTGAAAATTTACAGAGAATATTTTCGGAAAATATAAAAAATACTGGAACGAAAAGATATCAGAGAGGAATCAGGAGGCAACCACAAGGGTGGGGGCGTGCCCCTGCCTTGTCATCACCTCGTGGGCCCCCTTGACTTGTCCCCAACTCCAACACATCCTATAAATCCCCAAAACCTCAGAAATAAATCTAGATCGGGAGTTCCTCCACCACAAGCCTCTGTAGCCACCAAAAACCAATCGGGGCCCTGTTTTGGCACCCTGCCGGTAGAGGAAACCATCACCGGTGGCCATCTTCATCATCTCGGCCCTACCCATGACGAGGAGGGAGTAGTTCACTATCGGGGCTAAGGGTATGTAATGGTAGCTATGTGTTTGATTCTCTCTCTCATGTTCTTGATTTGGCACGATCTTGATGTACCACGAGCTTTACTACTATAGTTGGATCATATGGTGTTCTTCCCTCTCTACCTTGTGATGAATTGAGTCTTTTCCTTTGAGGTTTTATTATGTCGGATTGAAACTTTGGATGTGAGAGCACTTGATGTATATCTTGTGATGGGATATCCGTAGTGACAATGGGATGTTCTGTTGATCCACTTGATGTATGTTTTGGTTATCAACCT
>NC_057804.1:92197682-92199080 GCF_018294505.1 Triticum aestivum
CTTGCCCATTCGACTGCGGGTGCGCCACGAAGGCATAATTGACTCAAGTGCCTTGGCTGTAGCAAAACTCATAGAATTCGTCTGAGTCAAAGTTAGACCCGTTGTAGGTTCTAATGCTATGAGGAACTTCGAATCTAAAGATTATCCCCTTGATGAACTGAATGTTAGTGGTAGAGTCCAACTTCTTCATGGGCTTGGCCTCGATCACTTGGTGAACTTGTCCACTGCTACCAATAGATGTGCGAAACCACTTGACCCAGTCCAGAGCGGACCGACCATGTCGAGCCCCTAGAAGGCAAATGACCAAGTGAGGGGAATAGTCTTCAAAGCAGATGTTAGCTTGTGTGTTTGATTTGCATAGAATTGGCACCCGATGCATTGATCTACTATATCTCAGGCAGCTTCATTCACTACAAAAAAATACACTTTCATGATGATACGTGTTTGTCATAGTAGATCACGTTTTCTATCATGCATGTACATCCATGATAATTTTATGATAGAATCAAGATAGTCATACCTGTGCTTTCGTAGAAGTGTTCCATGACATTACCAAAATTATCATCACGGAAGTTGCCACTTACATGATGATAAATCATGCGTCATAGAAGTGCTTTCATCAAGGGTGACCGACACGTGGCATCCACCATAATGGGATGCCGTTAAGTGACGTTAAGCTATCGGGTTCGGTTTTGGATCCGATAACCCGCTAACAGCCACGACGAATGCTGATTTTCCACGTGTAAAATTCTCATTGGCTGACGGAACCACACGTCAGCTCCGCGTTGGCACAAGTGTCACTCATCCAACGGTCGAGATGGGCCTATGATATGTTGACATGTGGACAGGCCCAAAAGTGGCCCATAAAGTTTAAATGGGCCGGCCCAACTAAAGACCCACAAGATTTAGCGGACCATAATGGGTCGGCCCAACTAAAGGCCCACAAGATTTTGCAGACCATAATGGGACGGCCCAGCTAAAGGCCCACAAGATTTAGCGGGCCACAATGGGCTGGCCCAGCTAATGGCCCAAAAGATTTTGCAGACCATAATGGGATGGCCCAGCTAAAGGCCCAACATTCTCAGTTAAGGCCCGTACGGCTAGTGTCAAATCGGCCCGCCAATGGCCTATCCTAAACTTGTCATCATCGCGGCCCATGGTCACTTCTGGCCCGTTAATAGTCCTCTAAGTATTTGGGCCGAATTACGGCCCGGTGTATTTCCGGCCTGTTAAAGGTCCTGCTTCATTTGGGCCCATTTACAAGCCATTCAAACTTTCAGCCCATAAACGACCGTGAAGGATTTGGGTCATATTCGGCCATGTCTGACATTCAGCCTGTTAGAGGCCCACTATAGAGGGCCACTTTCGGCCTATTGTGATTTTTGGCTTGTTAACGTC